>NC_056737.1:1718920928-1719013428 GCF_019279795.1 Protopterus annectens
ATGAGCACTAGACAGATGGAGTAAAAAAGTATACACCTCTGCTACTCTTATTGTCAGAGCACTAAATTGTCAGTTCCATATGCTAAAATTTCAGCAACATACCATGGAACTCCTTAAACTAATAGTGTCTTCCTTTCCTGCTTGTGCAGAATCTAAAAAGTTACAAGAGTTAATGCATTTTGCAAGTTGTGACTACGCACACATTACACTGTAGTTTTGATGCCCTAGAAGCTTCTTGCAGGGCATCACTCACCAATTCTATCCTTAGAAGGCAAGCATGGCTTAAGGAACAGCGCTTGCCAGACCATGTTAAATCAATATTATTGGATGCACCCTTGCACAAAGACAACTTATTTGGCACTAAGGCAGAGGAACTCTTAAAAAAGACGGAAGAAATATCTAAATCTATGCAGACAGTTAAGGATTTCCTACAGATCCAGCCACCAAGGTTCAGCAGGCATTGTCCCTCCAAGTACTGATCCTTTCCTGCTCCCTCCAGAGAAGCAGACCCCCCTAGACAGCAGCCATGCGGAATACAGAGTTCCTCCACTTCAAATCCAGGGAGTTCTAAGCCACCCCCTCATGGTAAGAACTCAAAATGACTCTTCTACCCCACCCCGTCCCTCTGCCCACCTGCACTTACCCCTAAGAGTAAAACTCTCCTTTTACGCAAGCACCTGGGCCACCATTACCAAAGACCGCTGGGTCCTCAACATAGTGTGCCAGGGATACAAATTTTCTTTCCACACTCTTCCAACCCCAAAAGGGTTCCCAGATCTACCTACAAACCAGTGGGCAGAGGCAAAAAAGTGAGTAATTTCTCTGCTCTCTATGAGGGCAATAGAGCATGTTCCTACCTAACAGATGGGCCAAGGTTTCTACTCCAGACTTTTTCTGGTACCCAGAAAAGAGGGTACCTGGTGCACCATCCTCAATCTATCCATTCTAAACACCTTCCTGGTTATACCAAAATTCAGAATGCTCACCCTTCAGCAACTGCTACCCATGCTCTCGAAGGATGCTTGGTTAGCCACCCTAGACCTAAAAGAGGCCTACCTCCACATTCATGCAGGAAGTATCTATGTTTCAAGGCAGGATCTCTGCACTTTCTGTTCTCTGCACTTCGCTTTGGCTTATCTACTGCTCCCAGAGTTTTCACAAAATGTCTGGCTCGCACCATTGCCTTTTGCAGGCAAAGGAATATCCAAATTTACCCACACTTAGATGACTGCCTAATTCAGGCAGACAGTCAGGAAAAGCTGCTCAAGAACCTGGCCTTTGTAAAGTCCCTACTGACCTCCCTATGGTACATTATCACCGAAAAGAAATCCAAACTAGTACCCACCCAAAGGATTATATTCCTGGGAACAAGCCTGGACACAGCAGCCCAGATGGCATTCCTTACATCAGAAAAGGAAACTTACCTGACAGCCTACTTCTCTCAACTAGCCACCAGACCCCAGTTATCTGCAAGGAAAATCCTGCAAGCTCTGGGGTTCATGGCATCTTGCATTCTACTCATTCCATATGCCAGACTGCATATGAGGAAACTTCAGTGGTACCTAAAAAGCCTTTGGTGTCAACACTCTCAAGACCTGGAAACTCTTTTATACCACTGATACCTTGCCTAAGGAAAGATTTTCTTTGGTGGTCAGCAGCATGCTCCCATAACAAGGGACTACCTTTCTCACCACCTCCCGCTGCCCAGACCCTCACCCTAGGTGCATCAGACTAGGCCTGGGGTACACACCTGGATGGCAGGTGCATACAGGGCCAATGGAGCCCACAGCAAGTCCATCTCCACTTCAGCCAAAAAGATATGTTAGTTGTCCAGCATGCATTGACAGCTTTCAGGCCCCTTCTCTCCACAGGGGCTCTCCTGATCAAAACAGATAACACCACTGTGATGTGGTATATCAACAAGCAGGGAGGGACTCAGTCCTGCCCTTTATGCAGGCTGGCCATAACCCTTTGGCACACAGCCTCTGCCTTGCATCTTCACCTGTTAGCACAATTCCTGCCAGGTTCTCTAAACTCTCTGGCAGACGACTTAAGCAGAAATCTTCTGGACCCACACAAGTGGCAGCTAGACAAAGGAACCTTCACCCTAATAACTCAGAAATGGTACACCCCAAAGGTCAACCTCTTTGCCCCCCACACCAACCATCAGCTAAGTAAGTTCTGCACCAGGGATTATCACTGCATGGCTTGGAAAGTGTATGCCCTATCCTTCCTCTGGGTCAGTCTGTCGGTCTATGCATTTCCTCCATTACCTCTCATCACTGGGGTACTGGTCAAAATAAGGGAGTAAAAACCAAGGACAATTCTTATTGCTCCAGACTGGCCTCACTAGCACTGGTACCCACTGCTGCGCAGCCTGTCCCCACTGCCACCATGGGATCTCCCTCAGACCCCGAGCCCTCCTGACCCAGAGGGAAGGAGAAATTATGCATCTCCAATTGCAGACCCTCAATTTGGCAGCCTGGCTTATTCCCTGACCACTGATCAGTCTGCCAACCTCAGTAAACAGGTTCTAGATCTTATACATGAGGCCAGAAGCCTTAGCACTAGAAAGTCTTATGCTGACAAATGGAAAAGGTTCTGCACCTGGATTCAGGCTAAAGGAGCCAATATGGTACAGCCCTCCCTACCTCTCATCCTGCATTACTTAGCTGACCTGCTACACAGTCATCTCTCTTTTTCCTCTATTACAATTCATGCCTCTGCTGTCTGTGCTCATTTCCACACTAAGCAGTCCCTTTTCTCACACCCTCTGCTCAAACAATTCCTAAGAGGGGCTAGCAACTTGAGGCCACCCAGAAGAGCACCTAACCTAGCTTGGGACCTTAACTTTGTGTTGGAAAAGCTCACTCTGCCCCCCCTTTGAACCAGCATCTTCAGCAGAGTTAAAATTTCTCTCCTGGAAGACAGCTTTTCTTCTGGCCATCACTTCAGCCAGAAGAATCTCTGCGCTACAAGCACTCATGGCTGTGGAGACCTTCATCATCGTCCATGCTGACAGGGATGTCCTTCAATGATGCATCTGCAGTCCTTACAAATGGGTTGTCCTGTCGTCAGGCAGCCCTTCGGTCGGCCGGATTCCAAAGTCTGGGTCTGGCCTCGGCTGGTGTCGCACTTCACCCAACGTCATCTCTGCTGGTCTTCGGGTATAAAGGCATCAGCTGACGTCATTTTCCTCAGTCTTTCTTGCCGCGTGGCGCCCGAAGCAGAAGCTGTTCGCAAGTGCCGGTCGGTCAGATCCAGAGATTACTACTACCGAATACTACTTCGAAGACTTCTAAAAGCTAAGTACCCCGTTGGGGACTCTTTCTTGCCTCAGCCGATGTCAGAAAAAGTGAATAACTGTTTAACTTGTGGGAAACAAATACCTCATAAAGATTTCCACTCTTACTGCTTACCTTGTTTAGGCCCAGACCACGACGTAGCAGCTTGTTTAGCCTGTGCTTCCTTCAACCGACGAACGCTTAGGCGTCGGTCGGAGTTTGCTGAACAGTTTTTCGGCTCAGATTTTGCGTACATTATGCCGTCGGATCCTCCGACTACTCAAATTGTTAAGAAACGCAAAGAAAAGGACCGACACTCATGGTCCGCGGTTTCGGCCGAAACCACGGTTAAGCAAACCGCGAGTGTCTCTGTTTCAGCCGAAACCGAGCAAACGGGTCAATCTTCAGCCGAATCCATGACTACTACCGAGGCCCCTTCTACCCTAGATGAATCGGCCTCTGAAGTTTTGCCTACTAATGTGGTTTCTCTAGAATTATCGGACACCATCCCTTTGGATGTCTCTACCCCAGCACGTGGTGCTGCTAGGCCTCCTGCAGCCATGTCTATAAAGGCCTTTGCCAGGGCTAAAGCAGCCAAAACTGCTAAGTCTGTGCCTGTTAAGCCCCCCTCTCACAGGCCCAGTTCCAGTTCCCAAATGCTTACTCTGGCAGAGGATCTCATCTCTTTAATAAGGGGATCCCAATCTCACCCAGACAGGGCCTCTCAACCTCCAGAAAAGAGACCTAGAGCAGAGCCCCCTGAGCCAGTGTCCTCAGATGACTCGTCTGATGATACAGACAATACAGACCATCCAGAGGCTCCTTTTTCTACTTATGAAGATTCCGATGCTGAAGAATCTATTCCTTCTGTCTCTCCACCAGAGGAATTTTCCTTTGGGGAAACCTTACATGCCATGAGAGAGCAATTCCAATGGCAGGGACAAGATTTCTCAGATTCAAGAAAAAGGCTTAGGACCTTTTTACACTTACCGCAACATAGACCCTTAGCTATACCTCCAGTTCTTCCTGTTGTGGATGATGCATTTAATGATGCTTGCACTGCTCCTGATACTTTACCTCCAGCCCCTGCTAAGCCCGATAGGTTTTACAGGGTACCGGACACTCATCACCACTTATACAAGGCTCCTTTTGCAGATCCTGAGACTATCTCCCAGGGGCCTAAGGCAGTAGCTCGACCTCAGCGAAAACCCTCTCCCTTCTGAAAGGGAATCCAGGTCCTTAGAGAGATGGGGTAAAAAAGTATACACCTCTGCTACTCTCTCAGCTAGAGCTTTGAACTGTCAATTTCATATGATCCAATACCAAGAGTTTATGCTTGATCAGTTAACTAAGAAACTGTCCTCTGATGATTCCTTAGATAAGAAATATGTTCTAGAAATGGTGAATAACATTCAGCAGGTTAGTAACCATTCTTTAAAATGTGGCTATGATGCACTGGAGGCTTCATTTAGATCAGCCATGACTGGCACAGTTATAAGAAGGCATGCATGGTTGAAAGAACAGGTCTTGCTGGATCATGTTAAAGCAAAGCTATTAGATGCTCCTATGGATAAGGTCAGTCTATTTGGTTCTCCTGCCCAACAAGTAATGAAAAAAATGGAAGAGAAGGCAAAATCTGTACAAACAGTTAAAGATTTCTTACAGGTTCAGCCCCCAAGGTTTAGCAGGAACTGGCCTTCCAAAAATTGGTCCTTTCCAGGCTCCTCTAAAACTCAGAGAGGCAGGAATAGACGTTCCAGAGGCAGAAATCAATCCAGAGGAGGTGCCTACAGGGGACGCCAGTGGCAAGGCAATAACCAACGAGGCACAGATACAACCACTACCACTGCAACAGGACAATCACAGTGACTTGGCTCTGACACCGCCTACCAGGGAACAAATAGCAGCACCCTTAGGCGGAAAGTTAGCCTTATTTTCAAAAAACTGGCACTATATCACAAGAGACAAGTGGATTTTGCAAACTATAGACCAAGGCTACAGGTTTCATTACCACACCTTACCAGTAAAAAGAGGAATGCCAAACCTACCACCAAATCAAAAGACAGAAGCTCTAAAACAAATAGCTCAATTAACAAAGATGAGAGCTGTGGAAAGGGTACCACCTACAGAACAGGGCAAGGGATTTTACTCCAGACTCTTCCTAGTACCAAGAAAAGAGAAAAGTTGGAGACCTATTCTCGACCTGTCCGCTTTAAACACATTCATCATTGTTCCAAAATTCAAAATGCTGACCCTACAGCAACTTCTTCCCATGCTGGGCAAGGAGTATTGGCTGGTAACTCTAGATCTCAAGGAGGCATACCTGCACGTCCCCATACGACCAAATTGCAATAGATACTTCAGATTTCTTGCAGGATCAGAGCATTATCAATTCTCAGCATTGCCCTTTGGCTTATCTACTGCGCCCAGAGTGTTCACGAAATGCCTGGCATCAGTAATCGCTCATTGCAGGCTTCAGGGAATCCAAATTTATCCATACCTGGACGACTGCCTGATACAAGCGGACAACAAAAGCAAGCTGACACAAGACTTACAAAGAGTCATTTGCTTACTACAAGCCCTGGGATACACAGTCAATTTAAAAAAGTCAAGACTGATACCATCCCAAACAAAAACATTCTTGGGTGCAAAATTGGACACAGTAAAACAGATGGCATTCCTAACTGCAGAAAAACAAGAACAACTTCCTCTTTACTTCTTGGCATTAACAAAGCAGAACAAACTAACAGCAAGGAAAGTACTGCAGGCCTTGGGCTTCATGGCATCCTGCATAATCCTGGTCCCCCATGCCAGACTGCATATGAGAAAGCTACAGTGGTACCTAAAGAATTTATGGTCTCAACACAGGCACAGCTTAGAAACCGAAATACCACTAATCCCATGCCTGAAACAAGAGTTCCTATGGTGGGCTCAGGCATGCCAGTCAAACCCAGGTTTGTCCTTCCACAACATTCAAACAAGCCAAACCATCACAACGGACGCCTCAGACCTCGGTTGGGGGCCCACATGCTGGACAAGTGCATTCAAGGCTTATGGACTCCAGATCAGCTGCACCTGCACATAAATCAAAAAGAAATGCTGGCAGTAAAACTAGCAATCCAGAATTTCAGACCATTCCTCAAAGAAGGCCAATTGATGAAAAGGACAGACAACACCACAGTCATGTGGTACATCAACAAACAGGGAGGCACTCATTCATACCCCCTATGCCGAATGGCTCTGGACCTATGGAATATGGCTCTGAGCTACAACATTCAGTTACAGGCAATATTTGTACCGGGAAAAGAAAACATCCTAGCAGACATGTTAAGCAGAACTACCTCGGATGCTCACGAATGGATGCTACACCCGGACATCTTCAAGGCCATCACAAAGAAATGGGGAATGCCACAAATAGACCTATTCGCATCCCCACTCAATCACCAGCTCAAGAAATTCTGCACAAGGACATACCACCCACTTGCTTGGAAGGTGGACTCTCTATCCTTCAATTGGAAAGGCCTGACAGCATATGCATTTCCACCTCTTCCTTTGATGCACAAGGTACTACTGAAAATCAGAGGAACGTCCAAGGATAATTCTGATAGCTCAAAATTGGCCAAGACAACATTGGTATCCATTGCTGAGGAGCATGTCTCGGGGGGAAACGTGGACACTACCCCTGATTCCTTTGATGTTAACTCAGAGCGACTACAACATCCTGCATCCAAACCTGAAAACTCGGCAACTGACTGCCTGGAACATTACATAAGAGCAACTAACCCAGATTTATCCCAAAGGGTTAAAGACATTATCCTTGAGGCCCGCAGACCTCCAACAAGAAGGAACTATGCAGGAAAATGGAAAAGGTTTGTCATTTGGAGTACTGAAAGAGGGAAAGATGTGTCAAAGGTAGATATTGCCAACATCCTGGAGTATTTGGCAGAGCTTCTCCATACAGGCCTGTCCTATTCCTCCATCAAGATACATGCATCAGCTATTTCTGCAGAATACAGCTTCGATCCCCTGTCTTCTCACATCCTCTACTCAGGCAGTTCCTGAGAGGAATTAAGAATGTAAAACCTCCTAGGAAACCACCATTACCAGCATGGGACTTGAACTTTGTGCTAGAAAAATTGACACTCCCTCCATTTGAACCAGCAGCAACAGCAGATCTTCAACACCTATCCTGGAAAACTGCTTTCCTACTGGCAATTACTTCAGCAAGAAGGGCTTCGAACTACAGGCTTTAATGGCAGTACAACCCTTCCTAATCTTCCATCAAGATAGAGTGTCCATGAGAACTAATCCTACATTTATGCCTAAGGTGGTATCCAGAGTGTCTCTAAACCAGGCAATCCACCTACCTACCTTCTTTCCCAATCCACAGAACAGGGGAAAGACTGCTGCATACCTTGGATGTACATAGACAGTTGCGCTACTACCTGGACAGAACCAAGGGCAATAGAAAAACTGACCAGCTTCTAGTAGCTTATGCAACAGGAAGGGAAGGAAAAGCAATTTCAAACAGACAATCTCCAAGTGGATAGGAAATTGCATAAGATTCTGTTACTCCTACCATGGAAAGCAAATTCCACAGAACATAAGGCCTCATTCTACAAGGGCTACAGCCACTACCACAGCTTTCTTACGAGGAGTGGCTACCAAGGACATTATTGAGGCTGCTACTTGGACCTCCGTGCATACATTTGCCAAGCATTATAACGTACCTCTATACTCTAGATCCCGAGCAGGGTTTGCCACTGCTGTTTTGCAAGGGATCCTAACTACACCATAATTCTTCTTCCTCCTCCCCTAGTTTGGCTATGGTATTCTACCCATTTGTAAGGACTGCAGATGCATCCTTGAAGGACATAGTACAGTTTTGTACCTACCATAAATGTAGATGTCCGAACAGGATAGCATCTGCAGTCAGGATTACCCACCCTCCTTCCCCTCTGTGGTACTCCTAGGGTATTTGCCCATCTAATAGCTAGCTGGGGGGGGATCTCTTATGGTGTATTTGTTTGTATATATGTACATACATGCTTATTTTTTGTGTTTGCCTTCTACTTTTTTGGAAACATTGGCATTTACCCAAAAATTTAGCTATCCAAGAGGGCAACTGGCATCTGGGGCAAGAAACACTGAGGAAAATGGCGTCGGCTGATGCCTTTATACCCGAAGACCAGCAGAGATGATGTCGGGTGAAGTGCGACACCATCCGAGGCCAGACCCAGACTTTGGAATCCGGCCGACCGAAGGGCTGCCTGACGACAGGACAACCCATTTGTAAGGACTGCAGATGCTATCCTGTTCGGACATCTACATTTATGGTAGGTACAAAACTGTACTTTTCCCTTAGGACTAACCCATCCTTCATGCCCAAAGTGGTGTTCAGTGTGGCTATCAACCAATCCATTGATTTGCCCACCTTTTTCCCTAACCGACAAAACAAGGGGGAAAGGATCCTGCACTCTCTAGATGTGCACAGACAGCTCAGGACTTTATCTAGACAGGACTAAATCATTCAGAAAGTCTGATCAATTATTGGTTAGCTTTGCTGCAAGGGCAGAGGGCAAAGCCATCTCCAAACAAACAATTTCCAAATGGATAGCACATTGCATCCATTTCTGTTACAAGCAAAGCAGAAAACCTCCCCCTAAGGGGATCAGGACTCACTGCACCAGATTAGACTCCACCTCTGCAGCTTTCCTCAGAGGAGTCCCCACCGGGGACATCCTGGAGGCTGCCACCTGGACATCTGTTCACACTTTCACCAAGCATTACCACTTGCCTCTCTTCTCCAAATCCAGGGTAGGCTTTGCCACTGCAGTCTTGCAGGGCAACCTAGCCAATCCCTAGTCTCCTTGACTGCCTCCACCCTTTTCCTTAGCTTTGGGAATCAACCCAGGTGTGATGACTGCAACAGTGAAACATGAAGAACATAGTACAGTTGTGTACACTTACCATAAATGTAAATGTTTGAGTATATTCACTGTTGCAGTCCTGGTTTCCCTCCCTCTACCTTCTCTTCTTTCTCTCTCTCTCTCCTTACAAGGAACATTGTGGTATTTACTTTTTACTGGTGGAGTTCTTCCATCAAAACCTGGCTCCCACTTGGGGCCTCCTGACAGGGCAAGAAAATCTGATGTAATGGCATCGGCTGCCTTACTTTATACTACTGACGACCTGATGTCAATACTGAAGCGATAACAACCAACGCAAAAATACTAAGCCTTTGGTATTCGGGACGGCTGAGGGCTACCCTGGTAGGGATAACCCAAATGTGATGACTGCAACACCGAATACCTCTAACATCTACATTTATGGTAAGTGTACACAACTGTACTTTCTATTAACCTTAAGTAAATTAGAATAATTAAAAAATGTCCATTGTTTTGCTGCTTTGTGCCTCCATTACAGTTGGCTTTGTCCAGAATTCATGAGCAGAGAAGCTAACAGCGATGTTGGAGATGGTAAAACAGGTTCTGAATGTAACACTTCCCTTCATATGTTTAAAAACATGGTGTGCCTATACTGTCCATTTTACTTTAAAGGGTATATTTGCTTTATCATACATAAAATGATGTGCTGTAAATGCAGACTGAGAAACATGACTCTGATATTACCCATTTACCCCCAAAAATGCTCTCACTTGCTTCTTTGTGCCTTGAAAAGACAAATTTCTCACTGATTTAAGCTTTTCTTTCTGGAGCCTGATAAAACATTTAACAGGAAGATGAATTATCAGTGTCATGTCTCATCTGCTTGTAAATGCATTGATTGCCAACCTGACTTGTCTCTGAATGTCTTACACAGACCTCGACCATAGGTAGATGAGGGTCCCAATCCTCAGAGTGGCTTATGACATTGTCTAAGTGAATGGCAGCATATTTGATGTGATGCTTTTAGAATCTGTCTATTAATCTTTGCAAGCTTTCAGGGGGTGCCCTGTTTTCCAAAAGGAAGGACACTGTACTGGAATGATCCCTCTGAGGTTAAAAAAAGTGGCCTTTTCCCTTCCTCACTTGTTAGATGGATTTGCCAGTACTCCTTTGTCAGATTTGACATTAAGAATCTTACCTTCTCTAGCATTTCTATGCATTTGTTCTCCATAGGTGTTGGGTAGCTGTCAAATTCTGAAATGCTGTTCAGCTTCCTGAAGTTATTATAGAACCGGATTATTCTATCAAGCATTTAGACTAACACTACAGGGCTGTTCCACTTGCATTTTGACTGCTGTATCACTTCTGTCTTAAACATTTTTTGTACTTCTTATACTGCTTTTCCTTGTGATTGTGGTGTCCTGTAAGGATTTAAATTAACCTTGTCTCCTGGAATGTTCTCAACATGCCATGTAGATGCAGTCATCACACTTGGGTTATCTGCCTGCAGTCGGCCTAAATACTAGAGTCTTGGGATTTCTGCGTCAGATGCTGTTGCCTCTTCCATGATGTCAGGTCATCAGGGGTATAAAACATTCAGCCGATGCCATTACATCAGCTTTTCTTGCTGCGTGGGAGCCCGAAGTAGAAGCAGTTCGCAAGTGCCGGTCGGCCGCTACCTGAAATCTTCGTTTTTCGAGTTTCAAACCTGAAGTCTTCTAAAGCTAAGTACCGTGTTGGGGATCCTTTTTTCTTGCTCTAACCAATGTCAGAAAAAGTTAACAATTGTCTGCCTGTGGAAAGCAAATACCTCACAGAGATTTTCATTCTCACTGCATCACCTGTTTAGTCCCAGGCCATGCCGTTCCTCACTGCCGGTTTTGCGCCTTGTTTAATGCCCAAACTATTCGTCGGGCTATCTTTGTCATTAAATTATTTCGCTCATGTTCTCTGTATTCCGAAATGGCTTCGATAAGCCATACAACTATCGATCTACCGAAAAAACATAAGAATAAAGACAGACCGCATAGATCCAAAACTGCCGATGACACTTCCGTTAAGCTAGTCGCCAGCCCACCGGTACTCAGTGAGGCGCCTTTGCAGCCCCTGATACCCACTTCTACAAACTTGTAGGCCTCTGCTGGCACCCATTCGGTGTCCGGTATGCAGCGAGATGCTTCTTCGACTATGGAACCTGCGGATGTCTCTACCTTGGATGGGTCCGGAGCCGCTATGCGGGCACAGGCGTCTGAGGGTATATTCTGACCTTCTGATGTTTGTATTAAACCAGCTACTTCATTTTTAACTAAAACTACTGAGTTTCTCAGGCCCAGAGTTCTCACTACACCTAGAAATCCGATAACCAAAGCGCATGCGCAAGCCACAGAAACAAATGCTTAGAATGGCTGAAGACCTTAGAACTTTAATTGGGGGAAGCCAGACCCCCCCCTAAAAGATAAAGGATTGATTTTCCTTCTGATTCCACAGACCATGAGTCCGATGACTCTGATCACTCTGATTACCAGTCCATAACATTTTCTAGCTATGAGGATTCCGATGCAGAGGATTCCATTCCCTCTGCCTCCCCTCCAGAGGACTTTTCTTTTGGTGAAACCTTGCATATCTTAAGACAGCATTTCCGCTGGGAATGCCAGGACTAGCCACAGTCCAAAAAGAGACTCAGAGAATTTTTAGACTTGCCTCAGCACAGGCCTCTAGCTATACCCCCTGTCCTGGATATTGTAGTTGATGTCTTCATGAAAATGTAGTCTTACTCCTGATACTTTACCACCAGTTCCTATAGAAAGCCTGACCGGTACTACAGAGTACCTGACTCTCACAAATTTCTCTCTAAGAATCCCACTGCGAATCCAGAGACCATTTCCCAGGGACCCAAAGGCATTAAGGCTACTACAGCCAAAAACCCTACACATTCGGACAGGGATTCCAGAGCTTTAGACAGATGGGGTAAGACAATATATACCTCTGCAACTCTTGCCATCAGGGCTTTAAATTGCCAGTTTCACATGTTGACGTACCAGCAGCATATTATGGAACTAATTAAACAAAAAATGTTGTTGCTTCCAGATTGTACAGAAAATAAAGATTTACAGGACTTAATGCATTCTGCAAACCAAGGTAAACATACTTTGCAGTGTGGTTTTGATGCCTTAGAAGCATCTTGCAGGGCTGCTGTCACTGGGTCTCTACTGAGAAGGCATGCGTGGCTGAAGGAACAAATCTGGCCAGACCATGTCAATTACTAGATGCTGCATTAAACCAGGAACATTTGTTTGGCACAAATGCAGAAGCCATTCTTAAAAAGATGGAGGAAAATGCTAATCTATGCAAACTGTTAAAGATTTCTTACAGGTGCAGCCACCTAGATTCAGTAGGCATTGACCTTCTAAAAACTGGGTCTTTCCAGTCCCTCCCAGGCCTTCTCACTCCAAACCCAGGGGCAACAGACCACCAAGACTACAGTCTCAGGGTATGCAGAGATCTAAACAATGGAGTGCTCTCACCTCTAAAACTGGGAGTGGTAAGCCACCCCCTTATGGAAAAATTTCACAATGACTTGTCTGTCATCATTCCCAGCCATGCCCAAGTGCTTGCACTCCTAGGAGGAAAACTCGCCCTGCATGCAAAAAACTGGATGTCCATTACCCAGGACAGATGGGTCCTAAACATTGTATCCCAGGGATACAGATTCTATTTCCACTCACTGCCAACCCCAAGCGGGTTGCCAGACCTTCTTCCAAACCAGTGGGCAGAGTTTCAAAAGCATGTAATTTCTCTTTTCAGTTTCAGGGCTATTCAACCTGTTCCAGTACAGCAAAAGGGACAGGATTTCTATACCAGACTGTTCCTGGTGCCCAGAAAAGAGAGCTCTTGGCGCCCTATCCTAGATCTGTCAATTCTCAACCCCTTGCTGGTGGTCCCAAAATTCAAAATGCTTACACTGCAAAAGCTTCTTCCTGTGCTAGCCAGGGTTTCTACTCCAGACTGTTCCTGGTGCCCAGAAAAGAGAGCTGTTGGTGCCCTATCCTAGATCTGTCAATTCTCAACCCCTTCCTGGTGGTCCCAAAATTCAAAATGCTTACACTGAAGCAGCTTCTTCCTGTGCTAGCCAGGGACTCCTGTCTAGTCACCCTAGACTTAAAAGAAGCTTATCTGCACATCCCTATAAGGGAATCTTGCAGGAAATATCTATGTTTCAGGGCAGGCTGTATGCACTGTCAGTTCTCTGCCCTTCCCTTTGGCTTATCTACTGCACCCAGGGTATTCACAAAGTGCCTGGCTCCAGCCATTTCATACTGCAGGCAGAGTAATGTTCAAATTTACCCATACTTGGACAATTGCCTGATTCAGGCATACAGTCAGGAATTGCTACTTCAGCACCTGGTATTTGTAAAGAGACTTCTAACTTCTCTGGGGTACACTATCAATGAAAAGAAATCACAACTGGTGCCCAGCCAAAAGATTGTATTCCTGGGAGCAAGCTTGAACACAATTTCCCAGATGGCATTCCTCACTCTAGAAAAACAGGTTTATTTGACAAATTACTTCAAACTAATGGTTACCAGCACCCAGCTATCTGCAAGAAAAATACTGCAAGCGTTTATGGCCTCATGTATTTTACTAATTCCATATGCAAGACTGCTTATGAGGAAACTTCAGTGGTACTTAAAAAAGTCTCTGGTGTCAACATTCTCAGGACCTGAAAACACTGATTCCTATTATTCCTTGTCTAAGGGTAGAGTTCCTTTGGTGGGCAGAGACGTGCAGCCACAACAAGGGACTTCCTTTCACTCAACCCCTCGCCGTCCAAACCCAGACAACATACGCATCAGACTATGCATGGTGGGCTCACATGGCAGGCAAATGCATTCAAGGCAAATGGAGACCAGGACAAATTCACCTGCATATCAGTCAAAAAGAAATGTTAGCTGTACAGAATGCTCTGACACCCTTCAAATACCTTATCCTTCCAGGACAACTCCTGATAAAGACAGACAACACCACAGTTATGTGTATAAACAAGCAGGGGGGAACTCATTTATACCCACTCTGCAGGTTAGACATGGCCCTGTGGAACACAGCCTTGAGCAACCAAGTGCACCTGCAAGCTCAATTCCTACCAGGCAAACAAAATTCACTGGCAGACGACTTAAGCAGAAATCTCCTGGACCCAGCACGAGTGGAAACTGGAACCCAACGCATTCAAACTTCTAATCCACAGGTAGGGGACACCAGAGGTGGACATCTTTGCCTCCCCCAAAAACTATCAATTGAGCAAATTTTGCACCAGAAATCCTCACAGCCAAGCGTGGAAAGTGGATATCCTATCCTTTACATGGGAAAACCTATCAATTTATGCCTTTCCCCCTCCTCTTAAAAGTACTACTCAAGATCAAACAGGACAGACCAAGGACAATCCTTATTGCACCAGACCATCCACGCCAGCACTGGTACCCACTCTTACTCAGTCTGACAGCAGTGCCACCCTGGCACCTAAATCAGATCCCCTACCTGCTGTCCCAGCAGGAGGGACAGATTTTCCATCCTCAGCTGCAAACCCTGAACCTTGCAGCCTGGCTTATCCCCTCAATACACCACCAGCAACCCTCAGCAAACAGGTGCTGGACGTCATCCTTGAGGCCAGAAGGCGTAGTACTAGGAATACCTATTCAGAAAAGTGAAAAAGATACTGTTTTTGGAGCCAGTCTCAAGGAAAAGACACAGCCGTGCCCACCTTACCTCAAATCCTAGATTACCTTGCAGAGCTGCTCCACAAAGGCCTATCCTTCTCATCAATTAAGATTCATGCCTCTGCCATCTCAGCTCATTACAATACTGAGCCACCTCTCTTTTCTCTCCCTCTCATCAAACAGTTCCTGAGAGGAGCTAACAATTTAAGGCCGCCGAGATCATCTCCCGCCCCTGCCTGGGACCTTAACTTTGTACTAGAGAAGCTCACGCTCCCCTCTTTTGAGCTGGCTGCAGAAGAAGAGTTGAAATTCCTCTCTTCGAAAACAGCCTTACTCCTAGCCATTACTTCATCAAGAAGAGTGTCTGAGTTACAGGCACGAATGGCTGTGGAACCCTTCATTATTTTCCATGCTGACAGAGTTTCCCTCAGGACTAACCCATCAATGTTATGTAGTCCTATCTTGCCTCCATTATTATGTTAGGGTTCGGAGCCGATCTTCAGCTCCAACTTGGCCGCTTAGAAAGCCTGAAAACTTCTGATTGGCTCGTGGCTAATAGGTATCCCATGGTGCATGCGCACATTCCCCAGATCTCGTTTGCTGCGTCTTCAATCGGAAGCTTCTGTTGGTTGGCCGTGGCCAAGTGATTTAGTTCTTTATTATTACTACTTATTAAGAGTTTTTGGCTTCATGTGAAGTGTTATTCTGATTGCTGATAGCTTTATTGTGATACCGATTTATGTCTATTAACCGGATTTGACTTATTACTGCTTATAAAATTCTTGGGCCTGTTGGCCTTTTGTGTGTGGTTCCTGTGAGTGTGTGCTTTTAGACTAGACAGTTTAACTTAGAGGTGCTAGTTTGTTCCCCTTTTTCCTTTGCACTAGATTTGTTTAAGTTAGAGAACCTAGTAAAACCACTTTTTATTTTTTGTTGTGAGTGTTAGGGCTAGATCTGTTTAATTTAGAGGATCTAGTTCCTCTCTTGTTATGTGAGTGTATTGTTTTTTTTCTCTACTGCCATTATGTCCAAAGAACATAAAGAGCATAAACAGTCAGGATTTAAAAAGTGTACTAAATGTTCACCAAAAATGTCCATCACTGATGGACAATAGTGCTGTGTGTACTGTTTAGGGGCCATACATCTTCAAGAAACTTGTCTCTTTTGTCATTCCTTTAACCTTAGAGTGCTCTAGGAGTGGAAGAATAAGCTGATCCTAAAAGGCATGTTAAAATCTTCCTTCGAGGAAGACCTAGCCAGTTCTTCCTCCTCTGCTAGGTCGCAGTCTTCTAATAAGGATAAGGGCAGGACCTCTAAAAGGCCTTCTCCAGCCTCACCTTTTGTTTCTGAACCTCCATAGAAGTTACCAAAATCAGAGCTGGCCTCTGTCTCTTTGGCTCCACTGTCTTCGGAGCTGGTTGAGATTCTGGACACGGACCTTGCAGTATCGGCACCAAGTGATTCGGTGCCGATCACTAGCAGTCCTCTTCGGAGCCGGTCTACAGACATTCCACCGGTCTCCCCTACTCTAAAATCACCTATGTTGCAGAGAGCGAGGTCTCCCACACTGTCCTCCAGGAGCTTATCTGAAGAAGACCGAGAGAGTGGTGCTCAGACTCCTTAAGTCGTCGGCCTTGCCAAAATTTTTATCGGCTCCGATCATTTCTGTCTCGGAGCCGACTCCTGCTACCGATCCTGCTCTTTTTCCTCCACCAATCCAGATTGGGCCTTTGGAGCCGATGCTGTTGTTACCGACTATAGTGATGTCCACGGCTCCAGCACACACCATGTGATTGTCTCGGAACCGAGCTGTGCTCTGACACTATCGGCGCCATCCGAAGTGTCTAGGGTCCGAAGTTCTTTGGTCAGGCCCGAGGGGGACACTTGGAACCGAACCTCTTTGGTGTCGAGTCTTCCTCTTGGTACGTCGGCCCGAGTGAACTCGAACCCTACATTGTTCCCGGAGCCGATTCCTTTGGAGCCATCAGCACCTACGCTCTCTTCTGAGCCAGGGCGTCGTTCGGAGCCAGAGAAATCGGTCTTTATGAGGATGAGGAGCATGTTGGACAGTTCATCCATACCACGTAGGACTACCGATGCTATACTCCCTCATGCGCCGACTATGGTCTTAGCATCCTCTCACCCCTGGGATGGTAGAGACTCACAGCCTCAGGACCCCCATTTGGGTGGTCCCCGATCTTCCAAAACCTCCCCAGAATACCCCGCTGAGGAGCCCCCTCAGAAGAGATCATGTAAGAGGAAGCATGTAGACTCCCTTGATGAGTCTGTCACATCTGACACTGACCTCGATGAGTCGGAGGGGTCCCCTAAGTTGTCCTCTGAAGATGTCTCCTTTGCAGACATTTTGGAGATCCTCAGGCAGAGAGGCAGCTGGCCCACTGTTACCACGTCCGATGGAGGAGTCAGTGTACCTGAAGGCTTTTGGGTCTCAACCCTCAGCTTCATGGGTGTCTCCTCCATTTGACGAATTACTGGATCTTGAGTCAGAAAGCATGGCAGACTCCTGATGCCATGGAACTGGTCCCCAGGAGGCCAAATAAATTTCTTTCCACCCCTAAAGACAAAGAATTTTTATCCAAGGGTTTACCTGTTGATGCCATGGTGGTGGCCTTTACACTCCGATCACTGAACTATCTGTCACATTTTATGAGACTTCAGAGAGATCTCCTAAAGGAGTTAGGAGATGCTCTTCAGGGTACCTCTACTGAAGCAGCCCCATCTACAGTGTCGGCTCAGTTGGTTACTCTCACATCTATTGTTAACTCTTCCATTCAGCTGATTTCATACGCAGCTGATGGTGCGAGTAGGGCAGTGGGTTCAGGAGTCTCCTTAAGGAGACATTCCTGGATGCATCTATGCAACTTTGCTGAGCCTTTCAAGTCTACATTCACCAATGCTCCTGTGGACTGATCCTCTCTTTTTGGACCCAAGGTGAAAGATACGCTCACCAGGTGTGAGCAGGAAGGAAAGACTCTCTCTGCCGTGAGAGTCCGTTTTACCGTTCCTTCTAGACCTTACTCTAAAGGTCAGAAGAGCGGCAAAATATGGTTCAAGAAATCACAGAGACCTTTCCAGGACACACAGGGTGATTCCATCTTCAGAGGCTGGGGAGGAGGAGGGGAGGAGGAAGTAATGCTAGACATCGCCCTAGAGGCAGGGGAGGCCCACAAAATCAGGGAGGTCACGATTCCTTTCGTGACCGTCCCTATCAGCGTTTCTGATGTGGAACCTGACTGTGCATCTCTGGAGCCAGTCAGGGGTCGCCTGTCCTTGTACCCAGAAGCCTGGCTAAATCTCACTCGAGACAACTGGGTGCAAGACATTATCACCAGAGGTTACTCTATACCCTTTTCCCTTCCACCACGCCCTCCCAAAAGGATCCCAGATGTACCACCCAATCACAGGGGTCAAGCGGCTATAGAGATAAAAAAGCTGCCATTAAAAAGAGTCATCCAAAAGGTCCCAACAGACCAGATAGGATTCGGAACATACTCCAGGTTCTTAGTTCCAAAAAGAACAGGGTACTGGAGACCCATCCTAGACCTCAGCAGGTTAAATGAGTATGTAAAAAGTCCAGGTTCCGAATGGTCACTCTACAATCCATACTCCCTTTATTGCGGAGAGACAGCTGGATGTGCTCAATAGATCTCCAAGATGCCTACCACCACATAATGATGGACAAAGCATCAAGGAGCTACCTACGCTTCCAGCTGGGAGACAATCATTACCAGATGTTCTTCGTCTTCCATTGCTGCAGTCCTAACAATTGGGTATAGTCCGCATCCAGTCGGCCCGAATACCAGAGTATAAGGCTGACGTTGGTCATGGCGCATTAGACTGACGTCAGTACGTCAGGGTACTAATGCGCATGACCGGCGTCCTATCCTCAGTCTTTTTTGCCGCGTGGTCCGATGCAGAAGCAGTTTTGCAAGTGCAGGTTGGCGTTCTGAGATATTTCCGAAACCGGAGTTTCAGACCGAATCAGAGTTGGCTAAGTACCCCGTTGGGGAACATTTTTGTTTTTTCTTGCCTCAGTATTTAACCGGATGTCAGAAAAAGTGAATAACTGTATTTCTTGTGGGAAACAGATACCGCATAAGGATTTCCATACTTTGTGTATACCTTGTTTAGGGCCTGAGCACGACGTTGTTGGTTGCCGCTCTTGTGCTAGGTTTAACAAACGCACTATTAAGAGGAGGTTAGACTGTGCCAGGTTAGTGTTTGGGAAACGTTGCAATTATAAAATGCCGTCGGATGCTCCGACGCCCGCTTCGTCCAGGAAGCGCAAGGACAAAACAGCGAAGCCTAGGGTTGAAGAACCGGCAGTCCCGGACGTCGGTTCTTTAGGAGGCTCAGTGGAGCCAGAGGTTTTGCCAGGAGTTTCTATGGAGTCTCCGGCAGAAACTTTACTGTTCCAGGATGTCCCATCTCAGGAGGCAGGCCAGGCTGAAGGGGCTTCTCAAGGGCCTATTCTTCCCTCTTGTCCCACAGTAATTGGAGCCTCTCCTTCTGTTGCTAAAGCTTCTTTTAGAGGTAGGCCAATTTCAGCTTCAGTGGGGGCTTCTCCTAGCTTTTCGGGTTCTGTACCTAAGAAACATATGCTTAAAATGGCAGAAGATTTGATTACTATGATTAGAGGTTCTATGGGCCCTCCTGCTAAGAGGCCTAGGGTGGACCCGGAGTTTGCCAGTTTTGAACACGGTTCAGAGGCTTCTGAGTCCTCTGCGGATGATTTACAGGAGTATCCTCCTTATTCTGATTCTGATATGGATGATGCCACTCCTTGGCTTCTCCTCCTGAGGATTTTTCATTTTCAGAGACTCTGCATTCCATGAGGGAGCACTTTAAATGGGAAGGCCAGGATTACTCTGATTTCAGGAAGAGGCTTAGGGAATTCTTGTTTTTACCCCAGCATAGGCCCTTAGCTATACCTCCTGTGTTGACTGTGGTGGAAGATGTTTTTGCAGAGGCTTCCCTGAGCCCTGATTCTTTGCCTCCTGCTCCTGTTAAACCTGATAGGTACTATAGGGTGCCTGAAGCTCATAAGTATTTGTTTAAGAGTCCTAGGGCGGACCCAGAAACTATTTCTCAGGGGCCTAAAGGTGTTAAAGCCTCTGTGGTTAGAAATCCTGTTCCCACTGACAAGGAGGCTAGGGCTTTGGATAGGTGGGGTAAGAAACTGTATACTTCTTCCACTCTAGCCATGAGAGCATTGAATTGTCAGTTCCACATGCTGAAATATCAAAATTATCTCCTTTCTCAATTGAAGTCTAAGGTGGATGCTTTGGCGGAAGGTATTGAGTGTAAAGAGTTGCTGGATTTGGTTTATGTGTCTGAACAAGTGGGCAAGCATTCTTTGCAATGTGGCTTTGATGCTGTGCATGCCTCCTCGAGGGTGGCTGCCACTAGTTCTGTTCTTCGCAGGCATGCCTGGTTAAGAGATCAGAATTTGGCTGAGCATGTTAAGACAAGGATTTTGGATGCACCTTACAGTCTGATGTTTTGTTTGGTTCGCCTGTGGAAGCAGTTTTAAAGAAAATGGAGGACAAAGCTAGATCTATGCAAACTGTTAAGAATTTTTGCAGGTACAGCCACCAAGTTTAGTAGAAATTGGCCTGCTAAGGGGTGGACTTATCCTGCTTATGACTCCCAGTCTAGGGGTAGGTCTAGACGTGGTAGGGGCAGGGCTCAAGGTTCTTTTAGGTCTAGAACAGGAGTTCACCTGCTCAGACTTCTAGTGAGGGCAGGGGTCAGTCCTTTCGTAAGCAGACCCAATGACCTGCCTTTTCAGCTGCCAGTAGATTCTCGTCTGGCAGCTCCTTTGGGAGGACGACTGTCTCTTTTCAAAGAAAATTGGGATTTAATTACTCAAGACAGATGGGTGTTGGACATTATTCACCACGGTTACAGGTTTTATTTCCATACAATGCCCCCTTTCAAAGGCATGCCAGACGTTCCTCCTCCACAAAGAAAAGAGGCTCACAAGCAAGTTTCTCAGTTACTCAAAATGGGGCCATTCAGCCAGTCCCTGTATCAGAAAGGGGCCTAGGATTTTATTCCGCATGTTCCTAGTACCAAAGAAGGGGAACACGTGGAGACCAATTTTGGATTTATCTCTCCTCAACACTTATCTGGACATTCCCAAGTTCAAGATGTTGACGTTACAACAGCTTTTACCTCTGCTGGGCAAAGATCACTGGATGGTAACTTTAGATCTCAAGGAAGCTTACCTTCATGTGCCTATCAGGCTAAGTTGCAGGAAGTATCTGCGGTTTCGAGCTGGAGATTCTCATTATCAGTTCTCTGCATTGCCCTTTGGCTTATCTACTGCCCAGAGTATTCACCAAGGTTCTGGCTCCAGTGATAGCTTACTTCAGGCTACAAGGAATTCAAATCTATCCTTACTTAGACGACTGCCTGATTCTGGCTCAAGAAAAGGAAGACCTTCTACAGCATCTGGAATATGTTATAGCAGTGCTAAGATGCCTAGGGTATTCTGTGAACGAAATAAAGTCCAGTCTAGTACCCTCTCAAGACATGTGCTTTCTGGGTGTGAGACTGAATACAGCAGCCCAGATGGCCTTTTAACCCCGGACAAACAAATGAGTCTATCACTTTACTTCCATCATCTATCTCATCAGTCCGTGCTGACTGCAGGGACAGTCCTTCAAGCATTAGGGTTCATGGCATCTTGTATTCTGGTGCTTCCCAATGCCAAACTGCATATGAGGAAGTTACAATGGTATCTCAAAATGTATGGACACAGCACTGCCAGGATTTAGACACTGTCATTCCCATAATACCTTGCCTTCAAAGGGAATTTTTGTGGTGGGCTCAGGAATGTCACCTAAACAAGGGACTCTCTGTGACCCGGCCAGAGGCGAGTCAGATTTTAACGACAGATGCCTCGGACATTGCTTGGGGAGCTCATCTACTTGGAAAGTGGATACAAGACAAGTGGCCTGCCAGACTACAGCATCTACATATCAACATGAAGGAGATGTTAGCAGTCCAGTTCGCTTTACTGGCTTTCAAGGAGTTACTTCTTCCAGGACAGGTGTTGATTCTAACAGACAACACAACTGTCATGTGGTACATCAACAAGCAAGGGGGAACACATTCTTATCCTCTATGCAGGCAAGCAATGATTTTATGGGAGATTGCGCTAAGCTTGCAACTAACTCTTCAGGCAAGGTTTCTGCCAGGAGCACAGAACTCCTTAGCAGATGTGTTAAGCAGACGAATCATGGATCCCCACGAGTGGAAACTGGATCTTCATGTATTTCAGACATTGACAGTGTCATGGGGAACTCCAGACATAGATCTGTTCGCTTCTCCACTAAACCACCAGCTGCCAAAGTATTGCACGAAGGGGTTTCATCACACAGCTTGGAAAGTGGATGCTCTGTCTTTCAGTTGGGAAAATCTTCATGTGTATGCCTTTCCACCTCTGCCTCTTCTTCCAAAGGTGCTATTAAAGGTCAGACAAGACAGGCCAAGGATGATTTTGATAGCTCCAGATTGGCCTCGGCAACACTGGTACCCACTACTACGGAGTCTGGTAAAGAAGCCTCCATGGCCTTTACCTCTGATTCCTCATCTGTTATCTCAAGAGGACGGTCATCTGCTCAATGTCAAGCTTCACTCTCTTCATCTAACAGCCTGGCATATTCTGTGTTGAAACACAGCAGGTCTCAACTTCCTCAACAAGTTTTAAATGTGATTATGGAAGCTAGACGACCTAGTACAAGGAGAGTGTACGCAGCAAAATGGAAGAGATTTTTATTTTGGAGTGCAGCAAGGAATTTGGAGATTTCTGAGCCTAATTTGAGTGTGGCTCTTCAATATCTTACCGAGTTATTGGACAAATGGTTGTCCTTCTCTTCTATTAAGATTCATGCTGCAGCAATTTCAGCTCACTATGATTGTGACCCACCTTTGTTTTCACATCCTTTGTTCAAGCAGTTTCTTAGAGGGGCAAAGAATATAAGACCCCACGTAGAGCTCCTACTCCTGCTTGGGATCTCAATTTTGTGTTGGAAAAACTTACTCTACAACCTTTTGAGCCTGCGGCTACTGCTGAATTGAAATATTTGTCATGGAAGACTGCTTTTTTGTTGGCTATTACTTCTGCAAGAAGGGTGTCTGAGTTGCAGGCCCTTATGGCAGTCGAGCCCTTTTTGATTTTCCATAAGGATAGGGTATCATTACGTACTAATCCTTCCTTTATGCCTAAGGTGGTTTCTAGTGTGGCTTTAAACCAGACTATTCATTTGCCTACTTTTTATGCAGACCCCCAGAATAAAGGGGAAAAGATTTTGCATACTTTAGATGTACACAGGCAATTGCGTTATTACTTAAGCAGGACTAAGGATTTTAGACAGTCTCAGCAGTTGTTTGTTTCTTTTGCTTTGAGTTCACAGGGCAAGCCTGTGTCAAAACAAACTATTTCTAGGTGGATTGGCTTTTGCATTGCATTTTGTTATTCCCATCATGGCAAGGAGGTTCCAGCTGGGATTAGGCCTCATTCCACTAGGGCTACTGCCACTTCAACAGCATTTCTACGGGGGGTGGCAACTAAGGATATTTTGGAAGCAGCTACTTGGAGTTCAGTGCATACTTTCTCTAAGCATTATCACCTTCCTA
This sequence comes from Protopterus annectens, assembly GCF_019279795.1. NCBI lineage: Eukaryota > Metazoa > Chordata > Ceratodontiformes > Protopteridae > Protopterus > Protopterus annectens. The sequence continues at coordinate 1,718,944,479 of NC_056737.1, forward strand.
TCTACTCTAAGTCTAGGGCTGGTTTTGCCACAGCTGTTTTGCAAGGCATGTTGTCAGCTCCTGCTTCTTTATGATTTGCCAGCCTCCCTTACCTCTGCTTTGGGATTCTACCCAATTGTTAGGACTGCAGCAATGGAAGACGAAGAACATAGTACAGTTTTGTACCTACCATAAATGTAGATGTTCGAGGATTCCATTGCTGCAGTCCAATTTCCCCTCCCTCCTTCCCCTCTGTGTTTAGGGGTGGTAGTGTAGGTGAGCTTACCTGCTTATATTTTTGTATATATTGTTCATGTTTTGGTGCAGGCTTTTTGGGCCTTGTCCTTTTAGGGTCTTCTGACATCTGGGGCAAGAAAAGACTGAGGATAGGACGCCGGTCATGCGCATTAGTACCCTGACGTACTGACGTCAGTCTAATGCGCCATGACCGACGTCAGCCTTATACTCTGGTATTCGGGCCGACTGGATGCGGACTATACCCAATTGTTAGGACTGCAGCAATGGAATCCTCGAACATCTACATTTATGGTAGGTACAAAACTGTACTTTTCGGGTGCTGCCCTTTGGTCTTACCACAGCCCCCCGGGTGTTCACTAAGTGCATGGCAGTAGTCACAGCTCATTTGAGGTGTCAGGGAATCCAAGTCTTTCCATACCTGGATGATTGGCTCCTGACCGCCACCACCAGGCATCGTCTAGTTCAATCGAGAGATTCCACAATCAAGCTCTGTTCCCAGTTGGGAATCTCTATAAACTGGGAAAAATCCTCAACTTTGCCCACTCAATCTATAACATTTATAGGAGCAAACATAGACAGTGTTTCTATGACAGCCAGACTACCTACAGACAGAATACAGAATCTTGCGCAGGAAATTTTGCAGGATACTTTCCCTTCGAAGAGTCAAAGCGAAGGTGATGTTGCAGCATCTCGGAACTATGACGTCGCCCGGAACCTTTAGTACCTTTAGCAAGACCTCATATGAGGATACTCCAATGGCTCCTGTCATCCCAGTGGACCTTTCAGCAGTTGCTCTACATCACCAGATTCTGATCACAGATTCTTGCAAAATGGATCTACGCTGGTGGATTCAACCAGGTCATCTTACCACAGGGACTCCCTTTGTACCACACCAACCCATTGCTGCTGTGACCACGGATGCCTCCCAGATGAGGGGAGGGGGGCATTATCTTGGCAGGACTGTCCAAGGCACATGGCAAGATCAGGAGGCCCATGTACATATCAATGTCCTAGAGATGAGAGTGGTGCTTCTAGCATTGCAAGCACTTCACAACTTTCTCCCTGTAGAGACGATAGCTATCCAGACCGACAGCATGTCGGTGATTTGGTATCTAAACAAACAAGGGGGGACCAGATCATACCCCTTATGTCGAGAGGCCCTGCAAGTTTGGAATTGGGTGATTTCTTCCCAACACTTTTTCATTGCAATGCACATCCCTTGGACTTCCAACGTGATAGCGGACAAGCTAAGCAGGGCTATATTGTTACCCCACAAATGGTCCTTGAACCAGAAAATAGCCATTATGATCTTCCACAAGTGGGGACAACCCTGCTGCAACCTCTTTGCCAGCCCCATCAGCACCAAATGCAGCACCTTTTTCTCCCTCATCCCCCCTCCGGGAGAGCCCCAAGAGATGCACTAGTCCACGATTGGCCCCCGGGACTCCTTTATGCTTTTCCTCCTTTTCCACTCACCCCAAGTTCATACAGAAAGCAATGTTGTTGGGAAGCAAGATGATCCACATCACTCCTTACTGGCCTCGTCAGATTTGGTTCCCTTTTCTCGGGCCTCACCTGTTAGACTACTCATGGACACTGGACCCAGTTTCTAAGCGGCCGAGTCGGCGCCGAGGATCAGCTCCGAACCCACACGTAATGATGTTCGGCGAGGTGGACTACATACATGGAACGTTATGGTTCATAGGTTCATACTAGGCTATCTGCCCTGGGGCAATTATAAGCCTAGCCCGATTTTGTATGGCTTACGCCACCCCTTGATTTGAGTATACTGTGCCCTTTTTAAGGTTTAGTTTACTGTGCCTCTGTCTAATAGTGACACGGGAGTAATCCCTGGGACAAACCTATGATCCCCCATCCACTTATCGAGATTCTTCTTGAAGAGATTCAGTGAGGTGCTGTGCCTCACATGAACTGGAATTCTATTCCAGAGCGAAGGGAGCCTCTGGGTTTTGAACCTGTCCCTCCAGCAAGTTCTATTTATTTCTGTGCTAAGGTTCAAGTCCCTCGAGCATGTGGCTCTAAGGGATTTAGATTTACTGAGGTGGAGCATGTCCATTAATTCTGGATTTGACATAGCTTTGTATGTCAGGCATAGATCGCCTCGAAGTAGGCGGTATGCAACTGAGTAGAGCTGGAGTTTTCTTAACCGAGCAGCATATGGCATCTGTTTGAGACCCTTGATCCTCTTGGTGGGATACTTTTGGGGTCTTTCTAATTGCTGCAGGTGTCGGGTTAATTACATCCCAAAAGGGGCATTGTATTCTATGATGGGCCTGATGAGGGATGAATAAAGGGGCACGATTACCTCTCTTGATCTAGATGTGAAACCCTTCGTGATGAGGTGGGCTATGTAGAAGGTCTTTCTAACCACTTTGGCAATGTGGTTTTCAAAGGAGAGATTGCTATCAACTTGGGTCCCCAGGTCCCTAATAACTTTTTCTGTACTTAATGGGTTTCCGCCTGTGTGGTAATTTGTGGGCACATTGTTTTTGCCAAAGGGTATGACTATGTATTTTTTGGCATTTAGCTTTAAACCATGGCGCTGGCACCAGTTATCCGTCTCTGTGAGACCTTTTTGAAGGATGTTTATGTCAGCTGGAGAGTTGATTATGGTGCCCAGTTTGCAGTCGTCTGCGAACTTGGTGAGCCATAGTCCTCCCACGTTTGCCTGTACCTCGGAAAAGTATATACCGAACAAGAGTGGTCCCAGGACAGAACCCTGTGGGACGCCACTTGTGACCGGTTTCGAGTCTGACATGGCTCCAGCAACTCTCACTCTGTGGGTTCTGTCTTTGAGCCAGTTTACGACCCATCTTGTGACATAGGGGTTTATATTTAAGCTGGATAGCTTATCTATGATGCCCGAGTGGGGTATTGTGTCAAATGCCTTTGCAAGGTCCAGATAGGCTGTGTTGACTACCTTCCCTTCATCTATGGCTTTGGTGACTGTTTCAAAGAAGTCAACCAGGTTCAAAAGGCAGGATCTGCCCTTGACAAAGCCGAACTGGGTAGGATCTAGTGTCTGTAGGTCCCCAATGTCTTTGTTTATGAGCTCCATGATGATCCTCTCCATAGCCTTGCAGACTAAGCTAGTCAGGCTTATGGGGCGATAGTTTCCAGGGTCCGTAGAGGCTCCACCTTTGTGGAGTGGGACCACTGTTGCTGTACGCCATTCTGTGGGCACATATCCTGTAGTGAGGCTGAGATTGTATAGCTGTTTTATTTGAGGGATTAGTTCCTCTTGTAGTTCATGTAGGACGCAACCTGGTCCCATGGAAGCAGTGTTTTTTGCTTTGGAGAGGGCAGCCTTCACCTGAGCATTTGAGATGTTTGGGAGACAGCCCTCTGCTGGGATAGATACTTGCTCTTTTGGGGGGGGGGGGTGGAGAAGTTTGCACTGAACCTGTCTGCCAGGATATTGGCGATGTCTGTGGGTACAGTGTATTTTTTGTCATTTAGAATCAACTCAGAACAAGTCTGGGAGTTGCATCCCAGGTTTCTAACATAACTGAAAAAAGCCTTATGATTGTCTTTGGTGTCCTGTGCAATTTTTCTCTCGAAGCTGGCCTTGGAGGATTTTATGAGGGATCGTAATTTTTTGCTAGTACTGATCAGAGATGCCTTCCCTATTAGGGATTTTGCTCTATCATGTAGTAGCTTCCTCCTCCTGTTGTACAGTTTATTTATGGCAGGGGTCCACCAGACTGGACGCTTGCCTTTGGATGATTGGGTCTTGGTTTTGTTTGGGATAGCATGATCCATGCATTCCTGGAGATGTCCGTAGAATGCATTTATATAGGATTCTGCAGTTTGGGCTGTAGTTTTCACTGGCCCTGGGGCCTTGAAGGATTCCACTTCAGTTTTGAGAAGTGAGAAGTTCGCTTTTGAGAAGTTTTTCACTGTGATTTTCTGGGCTGGGGCTGGGGTCGGGATGTGGACATCCAGTGAAATTAATTTATGGTCTGATCTTACCAATGGGGGATATACTTCTGGTGTGGAGCATAGAGTCCCCATGTTGGTAATGATCAGGTCTAGTATGTTGTCCCCTCTTGTGGGAGTGGTGACTAGTTGTTCCATAGCATTTGAGTTTATAATTTCCAGGAGTCTTTGGGCTAAGGTGCTGGGGCTTGAGTAGTGCTCCCAGTCAATGTTTGGGTAGTTGAAGTCGCCCAATATAATGGTGTTCGGAGAGATCTTCATGTTTTCCAATGTTTTCAGGAAAGCCGAATGGGATTCCTGACTTTGAGAGGGTGGTCTGTAGGATGCTATAAACTGAAAAGCAGTCTTGCCCACTGTTAGTTGCACATGGATGGTCTCCGATACTTTGTGCAATGCCACTAACCTGGAGGTGAGGATATCCTTGATAAATATGGAAACTCCCCCTCCTTTTGTGGTTCGGTGAGTACATAACTTCTTTTTTATGCCCTAGGTGGTATCCAGTGTGGCTTCAAACTAGTCCATCCATTTACCAACCTATTTCCCTAATCCTCAGAATAAAGGGGAAAGGATCCTACACTCCTTGGACGTGCACAGCTCAGGTTCTACCTTGACAGGACTAAACCTTTCAGAAAATTGGACCAGCTGCTAGTCAGCTTTGCTACAGGGGCAGAGGGCAAGGCCATTTCAAATCAAACCATGTCCAAATGGATAGCACACTGCATCCATTTCTGCTACAAACACCATGGAAAACATACCCCACAGGTGATCAGAACTTGTTCCACTAGGGCTACCTCAACCTCTACAGTATTTCTCAGGGGAGGCCCTACCAGGGACATCTTGGAAGCTGCAACATGGAGTTCTGTACACACCTTCACCAAGCATTACCACTTACCTATCTTTTCTAAATCCAGAGCTGGATTTGCCACAGCAGTCTTACAAGGCCTGCTAGCCAGTCCTAATACTTCTTGACTGCCTCCACCCTTCCTCAGTTTTGGGAATCAACTAAAGTGTGATGACTGCAACAGTGAAACCCGAAGAACATAGTACAGTTGTGTACACTTACCATAAATGTAGATGTTCGAGTGTATTCACTGTTGCAGTCCTGGTTACCCTCCCTCCAGCTCCCCTGACTTTTCTATACTTTCTACCTATCCTCTTTTTTGGTCATATCTTATGGCAGTGGTATTTACTTTTTACAGGAGGTGTTCCACACCATGTAATTACGTCCTATTTTGGGGGCTCCTGACATCTGGGGTAGGAAAAACGAATGTAATGGCGTCAGCTGTATGCTTTATACCCCTGACAACCTGACGTCATGGAAGAGGCAACAGCATCCGACACAGAAATCCCCAGACTCTGGTATTTGGGCTGACTGAGGGCTATCTGCAGGCAGATAACCCAAGTGTGATGACTGCAACAGTGAATACACTTGAACATTTACATTTATGGTAAGTGTACACAACTGTACTTTCTGAAAACTCTTCATTTATATGTAATAGATATCTCTTGTTTCTGGGATTTAGTTGTCTCATCATTCTACTGTTCAGGTACAGAGAGGGCCGGTTTCTTTCTTTACCAGTTCCATCAGTTTCTGCCATTAAACTAACTCCAGAGGTCTGCACTTCATTCCATTGTTTCATAATGTAAATATGGTATATCTATTCTGGCTTCTTTTGTCAATCTGTCCAACCCTATAGTTTACATGATTTAGTTTTGCTATATTTTCTGATCAACCTTGCAACCCCATAGTTTACATGATTTAGTTTTGCTATATTTTCTGACCGACCTTGCAATTTAGCCAAAAACGTGTCTTCTGTGAGTTCCAAAGCTTCAGCATTAAATTCCTTGGTCCTTCCATTTCTATTTATAAAGCCCTTATTGTATAGTCTGGGCTGTTGCTCTGTGTTCCTGTATGATGGATATCACTTCTTTTAGCATGACTTGTAGGTTGTAGTGTTCGGCGATTCTTTGGGGTTTCCTCTTCTTCCCAAGTTTGTATGGCAGTTTTTAACAGTCCACTGAGCTATCTACCACATAGTAACTCACAAGAGCTAAACTCTTGACACTTGTAGTACATCTCTAATAGCAAACAGAAGGTATGGTATTAACCAGTCTGGATCTCCTTGCTTACATGGTAATCTCTCCTGGGCTTTTCTTCATGTATGCATGTACATCCTTTGCTTATTGTTTACTTCTATATCTTGTATGCAGTTCTCACTTCATCTCATTGTCTGCATTACTCCTGTAAACTATTGTTGACTAATAATGTAATCTCAGTTCTGTCATTGTGTAGATTTTTCTCTCAAGTGTAGCTTGAAATTAGACTTGTTGGATCAGTGATCCACCCTGATTAACAAATTTAAATAAATAAACAAGCAAACCAGTCCCAGTTTTTATAGCCTTTTTCAATAACTTTTCTCGGCATGGTTTTTAATATTCACATAAACACCCTTCACTAATCCAGCTGAGGATGGTGCATTGAGGTTTATAATTGTTTGATGTTAAAGCATTGATACAGTTGATACATTGCTGTAGACATAAATAATCCCTTGATCACTGAGTTTTCCTTGGGTATCCCTGTTCTGGAAAGTAGTAATATTAGCCCCTTAGCTGTAGAATTAATATTAGCCTTACACAGGGTGATAGTCTCTGGGTTTTAATTGCATAGTCTAGAATAACCAAGATGTATTGAAACCTATTTCTGGATTTTACCAGTGGCCCAACTTTATCCAATGACATCTCTGTGATAGACATTGGAATCAAAGGAATTTAAAGCTGGGGTGGAAGGGTTTGTCGTCTGTCATTCAGGGTGTCACGTATTGAAGATTTCAACTTCTCTCATTATTCCTGGGCAGTAAAACCTCGGTAGGATGTTATGCTTCAGTCTTCTCCATGCCTAGTTCTCCTCCCAGTACACGACTGTGTGCTAACATCATCCTTGGTTTCTGAAAGTTTGGGACTGTAATAGTTGACAGTAGTACTTCTCAGTCTTTACTTATTCTGTGTAATTATTTTGTAACTCAGAACTTGGACCAGTGGGAACATTTCATTCAGTTTCTTCCTGTACACATTTTCCCATGCTATCTTTAAAGTGTCATTGTGCCTTTGTAAAGTTTTTCTGGCCTTATTTATCTTCACTGAGATCTGCCAACTCTGGGGTGTTTTCAGAGTCAGTCAGTCATTAAGAAGAAGGTGCTGCCTCCTCTGTTACAAGTATAGGCACTCTTGTCTCAGTGTTTAATTCTTCTGATAAGAGTGACACTTCATTCCAATACTCATTAATGTCAGTTGTAGTTTCTGCCATGTCCCCTTGTTCTGGTTGCTTTACTTTATGAATGTGATGCATTAAACCTTCGTTTCTTTGTAGCCAAATATCTCATAGTTTTATTTTCTTACCCTAGGGAGTTGTCCCTTTTCAAAAGATTTGTCAGTTTTATTTTTCCTTACTTTTACAGATATCTATTTTGCAGAGATTTCTTTATTTGAAATTTCTGTCTTACATGGACATTAGTGAGTTTAGAACTCTGGCAGAGTGTTGCTTTTTCTTCTTTATTGTAATTAAATATTACATTTCAGTTTCTCGGCACTAACTTGCTCATTAGAATTCTACATTTTTGGATATTGTTGTTTTAACTTTGCAGAATGTTTAGAATTATGTTCAGGCTGTGCATTTTCTGCAGTTAAGTCATTCTGATGGAATTCTTCTTGTCATTGAGCAGTTCCCTCTCATCAGTTCTGGTTATCATTTTTGTTCACTGCTCTGTAGCAATTTCAGGTTGCAGTGACATTTCTACTCCCTGCATTACAACGCTTTGCAATGTTTTCCTTATGCTGGCAGAATGACTCACTGGCTTGCTTTAACTTCTCCTGCTCTCTCACCAAGTAACTGACTGTATATATTTTGTAGCAATGACATGCTGTGGTAGACCTGAAGAAGTCTGTTGACAAAAGCACTTATTTTTAAATAAAGCTCTAATTATAGAACACTGTGACTATTTTAGGATAGCCTAATTGCAACCATTGTTGTAAAGCAAGACAAAATAAGGCTAACCCCCAATAGCTGTTATTACAGCTTTGGCTTGAGACAGACCAGAAACAACAGAGAGTAGGCCTCGAGATAGATTAAAAACTTAAGGCAGCAGCGGTCGTTATAAATGTATCATGAGCAATTATATCAGACTATACTATTAATTCATTTCTTAGAGTTGCATGTATACAGAGAATACGGATCCACCAAACAGTGCTTTCAGAAGTGTACCTTTATATATTTATTTTTAAATCATTTGTCACACTTGTGGTACTCCTTGAATCCCGCTCAGTTTTTATGACTAATTTTCTGGTTTATCATTTCAGGGAACTCTTAACATGCCTAATGGAGACTACATTGAGGGCACATTTTGTGGAGAATGGGGCTCTGGAATTAAGATCACTGGAACATACTTAAAGTCAAATGCATTTGAAGCTGAAAAAGAAAAGACAGCCAGAAAGTAAGTGTGACTAAAGTCCTTTCTTTTAGCATGTGTTGATGTGGTGATTAAGAACATTAGGCCATTTTATGATTTCAAGCATAAATGAGAGATTTCATGCACATAGTTAAGTTATTGCTGATTGGCAGTCTTTCATGGAACATCATATTGATATTGACAGTTTAATTTATTGTCTTCTAGTGGTATATAATCATGCAGTACCAGTGGCAATTTAAATTTTACAGCATTCACTATTTTCTTGTTTTTTATCTGTATAGTGAGAATTTAAAATTGGGTGTTAAGGGGGGATGCTGACACCCCTTACAGATTATATTGCAGAGTGTACAGTTTGCAGATATGAACTGTGCATCTGATTATGCTGGGCAACAACTACAGTGCATATACTGTATTCATGGTGTGATGTATGCTTAGCCTAGTATTCTTAGTCATCTGCAGGATCCTTGCTTGTACATGTTTCTGGGGGAAGTAATGATAAATCATAAAACTGGGCTGTATAAGTATTGGGGAAACATGGAATTTCATGGATTTTGGCATTTTAGGGTAGAGCACTCATCCACCACAGTCTACATTATTTCCCATATTTACTGCTTATAATACAGTCAGCCTATTTTTACTGTACTGCACACAGAATTATCTCTTTAAAATGGTTTATCTCTGTCTCTGGGACTCGCCTATTGGTCCTTGCCATCTCAGCAGAAATTGTCCGTGTATTTAATAATACAGTGTAACTACTGTAAGTTGTAAACCTCATTGCCATATTTTTTTTAATTTTCTAACTAGATTCATCTATAGCTTTATATTCTTGACTGAACTGTAGTATAACTCAAAAGAAAAAGCTGTTGGCCTTTAAAACTCTGTCATCAGCGCGTGGGTTTGCCATAATGATTAAGGTCTTCACCTAACAAATATAAAGTACAAGTTTGATTCTAACTTACAGTTATTATCTAGGGTTTTAATAGTCTGCAAAGTGAGTTCATAGGTTATTAGGTTCATAGTTAAATACTAGGCTATCAACCTTATGCAGCCAGGAGTAGTTGTGAGACAACCAGTTGTGCAAAATGCCAAGTAGCTGAAGCAGCACTGGTACAAACAAGATTGCTACTTACATGAGGATATAGGAGGCAGTTCTTCTAACCCCTGGTACAGTAATCTTGGAGTTGTCATGTTAAATAAGAAAAATTCAGGAATAGAGCCTTCTACATAAGCTCTGGAAAAATGTTATTTTTAAATTTATTTGCAAATCCCAGTTTTTAAACTGTTCTCAATTAAATTGGATTCTTATATTATTTTGAATGGTTGACCTTAATTCAGTGCATTCTCTGTAGACACTGAAACCTTTTTTATTTCACTCTGGTACTACATTACATTTTTGTCTAGAAGTATAGGTGGAGAAAGTGGTAAGGGATGATGATGATGAAACAGAGGAAGTTTGAGAAATAAGGAGAAAGTAGGCTTTCAATGCAGATCCTTAAGGAGAATAACAACCGTATTGGATATTTTATTTATAAAATAGTAGAAAGTATTCTGAAAACTAAGCCAATACAGGAATGGAGAAAGGAGATTTTGCCAGTAGGGGTATAGAGCACAGACAAAAGGGAGCTGCAATTTACTAGAGAACATTAGTGAGGGAAGCAAGGTATTAGGAGGAAGTAACTGGAGAGGGAAAGGTAATAGAGTCGGGTGAGGTCAAGCAGAAGTTTGGACTGTAGGTTAGAGATTGCCTTCCCTACCAAGGTAAGGTATCGAAATAAAGGGAAAGATAAAGGGGTAATGGAGAGCTGAGTGAAATATTTGCACTGAAAGTTTTTAGATGATTCTAGAACAGAAGCTGCTGTTAAAAGGAAGTAACTAGTAGGGCTTATAAAATATTACATGACAGCTGTAACAGTCAGAGGTGGTTAGAAAAGATGGGAAGAGAGACTGGAATGTCAGTTTACAAAGGACCAATTGGAGGATATCTGCATGGCTCCCAAGCATGCAGCTAAGTCCAGAAGGTTTAAGATTTTTGAATGGAAGTGTTTGCATTTGTATTTTTTATACCCCAAACAGACTTTAGAGAATTTGTCCTCAGGTAGATAACAAATGCTAGAGCTGTAGGAAAGAGATGGAAAATTAGGAACATTTTTTTTGTATGTAAGAAGTTTGCAGATTGTGAAAATTCCCCACAATAGTATTATGTCAGAAATGCTAGGGGAGCAAATAGATGTAACCAAGGCAGTGATTCCTTTGAGCTGGGATATAAGATCTGAATTGCCAATACATACAACAGCTTTACTAAGTTAAATGCTGTTGACTGCCAAAAAAAACAGTTGCTGGGAAAAAGAAATCAAAATCTAAACCTAAACCAAGTGTTATTAAAGTACTGAACATAAAGTGATGTTTAGAGAAGGGATGGAGCTAACTGCATAGAAGTAAATGGAATTTGTAGAAACAATACATGGAAAACAATGTTCAGGAGGACGAGTGACGCTTAAGGGAAGGCAGAAATAGACCAAGTTATGCAATGTGGAGTGAATGAAAATTGTTAAAAAAAACATACATGTATACTGCATGAAAATAAAAGAAAATTTTAGTATGATTTGTTTTCTGTTAATGTATGTATACCTGTGTCACTGATTATAATATGGAAATTTAATAGAGATGTTTAAAAATAATAGGATGATGTGTAGGATATCTCCAAGAAAAACTTGCTTCCCTCCACTGATCATCTGTCATGGCCTTATTTATCTTCATGCTGTTTTTGCCTTTGTAACTGTATTGTCTTCTAAAATCTAATATTGCCATATATACTTTGCAAAAAATTATTTTCCATTCTGTGATTTCTGTTTTGGCTACAGTTATAAAATCTGTTTGTGATTTTAAAAAATTACTGTCTACCCTCTGTATATCTTCCTTGAGATCTAACATTCAACTTGTATATGCAAGTTGATCAGAGTTTGATAACCCAAAAGTTTGCCTAGTTTCTTCCTATTTTTATTACTTCATCTTTATCTACTCCTAAAATCTCTGTTTTTTGTTTCTTTTCCTAATGCTCATTACATGTTTTTCTGTGTCTTTCTTTTTACTGTGTATAGTATAACCTGTCGGTGGTGGTCTGTTTTTCCAAGGTCTAGCTTCCTTTAACATAAAGATTGCGTAATAATTTTGTGTATAAAGCTGTACCTAATTTAAGTTCATTTCCTAGAGATGTTCAAATGTAATCCTGATGCTACCTCAGCAGACAGTATGTCTATCATGTGCTTCCATTTGGACATATATTCCATGTCCTGACTCAACTATTTTAATATAAGTTGCATGATCTAGTATGCCTCCAAATCTGGAAGTCTCAAATCACTGTGTTCCTCTTTTAGTATTTGTTTTTCTTGTTGCTCTCTTTCTCTTTTGTTATCCCAACTATTTTTTTCATATTCTTCCATATCTGGTTTCTGAGCTGATGTAGATAAGTCTGTCCTACATGTAGAACCAGTAAGACCAAAACCATCGTATTATTGATGGCCATAAATCATTTTCATAGTCTTTTCTTATTTTATGATCTTTTGAATATTTTTTCCACATTTCTTTAGCTGTTTGTTCAACATCCTTTTTCAAATTTCCATATTGTCATGACCCCATAAAATGGGGAAGGTCTGTACAAAACCATGCATTGAGGCATAATTCATTACTGTAACCCTTGTTTTTACTTCATTTACTTTATATTCTGTTGTACTATAAAAGTATTTCAGTTTATCAGATATAATTATTGCATCTTGTTTTGGATTGTTAATATATGTTATGTTGTCCACAAAAAGTGATATTTTGTCATTAATACAAATTTATTTATTGACATTTGATTACTGGGAAAGTCTGATTGGGTGGAAGCTCATTTTCAATGGAGGTCTGGAGAGAAAAGCTCCAAGTTATTACAAAACATTTTAAAAACAATAATTTCAATCTTCAGAAGTAAAACAAAAGCATGTCAGTTTAAATAATTAACAAGTCAGACATAATACAATAACATTGGTTAAGAATCGATACAAGTTATTATATGGCAATTGTTTAATATTTAGAGGAATTTTAGACAGTTTGTAGAGAAATTAAAGATAAGTTAGTCTAATACAAACAGGAACTGCAGTATGAAGTAAGGCAAAAACAGGCTTGTGGTATATTTAGAGGGAAAGTCGAGGAAGAAAATTTGATTGCAGTAAGGAAGTAAGTGAAGGAGGGAGAGTAAGGAGGTATAAGGAATGAAAAGGTACTTGTTCACATTTAGAGATGTAGTTTTTTCCTGGTTTAGAGCAAAAACAGGTACAATTTTTAGCTGGGAAGTCTTTCAGAGTGATTTTGCAAGGTGGGAGGGAGAGTATAGACCTGATGGATACAGGTAAGAAGTTCCAGGCCTTATCAGCTTTGTATGAGTACAGAGACAGTACCAATCAGTTTTGCTAGGTTTGTAAGACAGGAGATTTTGGTCACTGGCTCAGAATGACTGACTGGGAACATAGTTGTGTAGAATGTTTTTTAGTGCTGGACAGGCAGATGGATGCTGGATAAGTTTATAGGTGGTAAGAAGCTGTGTGTGTGTTAGTTTATATACACTTATTACATTTATATACAATTAGGTTTGGTTGTCTTATACCCATGGCTAGTGGCTCTAAATACAATGAAAAGATTAATGGTGAAATTGTATACTGTTCTTGGTTCATGTTAAGACTAAATGCTTTAGACAGCTCACCACCACACTTAACCCTTGCTTGAGCTCTTCTGTAGATATTGAATATTCATATTGTCCATGCTTGTGTACACCCAAATGGCTGAAATTATTTCTTCATAAATTCCCAGCGCACTCTGTGAAATGATTGTTGAGCATCCAAGCCTGTTATCGTTAATACTGTCCACCACATGCTTTTGAATCATAAGGGTTCTGTTAATATTGTCAAATGTTTGCCTATGTTCTTTAAACCCACACTGATTCAGGTCTAGTTGATTCCTTATTCTGTTGATGCAAAAAATAAGAAATGCCCGAGTACCTGAACTTTCCCGTAACACTTATGTGGTTCATCTCACAAATCATTCCAGTGAACATATTTGTGGTGAAAGAGGCCTAGATGATGATACCTTAGAAACTGCTGGCAGTCTGCCCTTCCTTCCAAAGAGTATTCTTTCATTTTAAGCAACATTTCCTACCACAGCATGAGTTATGAGGGCCATCACTGAAAGTTTATCTCCGCATGCTTGTTGCCTCATTTAAGGAATTTTGACAACTGTAGTCAAGCAAAAGATTTTTTCCCCCTACAAGTTGTGTTCAGTCTCACATGACAGTATTTGTCATGCCTTTGAACAGTATGCTCATTTAAATTATTTGGAATTCCTAGCTGATTTACAGCAGTTAGCATTTAACTTCCTTGTTCAGGAACAAACTTTACCAGCAAGGTATATGGAAAGATTACGGAATTTCAAGAGCATGTACAGGGCATTGTCTGTCTATGAATTTTACCACACAAGAAAAGGACCCTGCCACACCATCAGGAAGATGCAACTTACTACAAATGGACAGTAGTAGTGAAAGGGCAGGAAGTTACTCACTTACTAAAAAGATGCAGTCCTCACCAGCTGCCAGCTCTTTCCTATGGTCTCACATGTGGCTTTCGTTGCAGAGTGTGGGCCCAGTTTTGGGGTTGCCCTTTCATTTAGAAACTAGTGAGTTATCTTCAAAGATTAGTGACTGTTGCAACTTTGTGGTTGCAACATGTTCTGGTAATCCAAATCTTATGCACCACCCAGAGCACTCGGAAATTAACTATGTGAAGAATGACTTTACGTCTGCTTAAAAAGGTTCCCTGCACCAAAAAAGGAGTGATAACAGGAGAGCTGAAAAGTAGAATTTCATGTTACTTTTCTGTGTTTCTACTGGTCATATAAAGACTTGACATCTTACACCCAGTCTGTACTTTATGAAAAACAGTCATTTTATTGTTAGTTCAGTCCCTTATTTTTCAGTGCCCAAGGGAGAATAGTTTGAATTTCTGACTACAGTATGCTTCCGTATGTTTTCTTTTATTACACCTGCGCACACACACACACACTTACTTCAGGTTCAGGTTTCAGGGACAGAATTTTCATTGTAGGTGCTGATGTCCAAGTTCTGTTGTAGGATGCCTTCATTGTTTAGCAGTGCAGTTGTCTGTTATGAAAGTGAGCAGTTTGTTTCAACCACCACCCAGAAAATTCCTGCATTAGAACATGAATACAATTCTAACTCTGCCCATTTGCTATCTACATATTCCTTCCATTTCCCTTAGTTAATCTTTGATGCAGAAGAGGCCGAGTGTTATTCCCTTCTTGAGAGTATCTCAGCCTTAAAAGAGTATTTTAAAGGCGTTTTTTTATTCTGAGCATATCCAACCAAGGGAGTATCTTTTAGCAACAAGTTGGTAAAATTGCATGAGTTCTACCTGAAAACGAACGTTCTTAAGTTACTGTGATGTTGACATTTACAGAGCATGGAGGACTTGGTCCTTCTTACAGCTCTGGATGACAGAGACTTGAAGTAGTAGCATACAATGCCATTTCTAACCCAAGGGATCTCTTATAATGGAGCCCAGCTTTTACAGTTCATTGAAGTAGTTGATGGTCATTTTTAGATCATTGTTGATCACTCTAAGCTATATGGAACATATCCTGCTAAGGATTAGACCAGCCAGCTTCCAAAGATTTTAGGGCACCTTCCTTGCTCCCTAGACTCTGTATTGAGAAGAGCAGTATAAAATCAGTGGATAGGCACCAAAACATCAACATTTACTTGCTGTTGAACTGTGCTCTTCCCTGCCAACTTTTGAGTGATTCAGAGTTGGCTAGTGCTCTTCTGTAGTTAGGCAGATAAGCACCCTGTTGGGAGAGTACTTTTCACTTCATTAATTTTTGAGGAGAAATTTTTTTCTTTTCTATCAGAAATTTAGCTAGATGCTAGAACTGGTGTTTTTAATGGTTGTCACTAAAGCTTTTACCTCAAATGATTCCATGTTAAAAATGATTTTAAAATAACTTTTTTAAACTGTTTTGTCAAATCTTGGGTTTAGGGGCTAGAACTTTTGGTGAGGAATTTTCATGATTTTTTTTTTTTAACCTTAAAACTTGCTTTTCCAGTTAGGTTATTTCACAGATTTCTCTAAACTCCACTTCCTGTTTGTCAGATACCTTTTCCAGAAAACCGATAATCCTGGTTTCCTGTAGAGATTCCCTTCCGTTTTCTCATTTTTATGAGGAAATGTGTTACATTTTGTCAAAAAGTGTTGTTAGGGGCTGGAGCAAATATGTTTGGAGATTACCTTAAAAAATATAAATAAAACTAACTTTCATGAGGCATGTCCAACTCTTCACAGCTTCACTAGCCACTTGCCAGACTCTTTTTGTGACAAAACTTGGACCTGGGTCTTGTAAACTTCATATTTCCCCTCCCCAAACAGCAAGAGCAAAAGGTATTTGGGAGGCTTCAATCTTAATTCTGGCTTCCCTTTTACCTGAGATGCTGCTGGGTGATTCTGCTATGGCGTTATCTTTTTTTTATCAGACCGCTTATGACTTTATCTCAGTCCCACTGGTGCTGCTCCTTGTGAAGCGACTAAGGAAGTGGGAGGCAGGTACATCTTCTATGGCTCTTCAGCTGCCCTTTTCAATTAAGCGTCATAGAAGGGTCCTGGTGAGGCCTTCTTTCAGCCAGTCTGAGGATCTCCATTCCTGGGAAGGGGACCATCCTTCAAGATTCACTATTTTGGGGGGTTCTCCCAGAGAAAAAGGAAACCTAAAGCTAGACATTTATCTTCACCTAAAGCAGGCTGGGATTTGCCAAAAGTTTATCTAGAGTTTTTTCAGTTTTTAAGTGTTGAATATTACCCTCTTGTAAAAAGGAAAAGTCCCCCCCCCCCCCAGATTCTGATTTTCAAGTTTGAGGGTCATGAATTTAACCTAGATGAAGATCCCACTCCACAGAATGGGAAATCTTACTCTGGCGAAAGTTATTCTTCAGATCCCACTCCTGAAGTCTTGTCTTTTTCTGATACTGTTGCCAGAATGGAGGACTTCTTTCAGTGAGAACAAAAAAACAAAAAGAAATACCATAATCCCAGCAAAGATATTAATGTTTCTTGCACGTTCTTTTGTTGCCAATTTAGAGGATGTTTTATTCACATCCATCAATTTGCCTGACAGTTTTTCTAACCCCAAGTTAGACCTTGCAATAATTTCTCTGCCAAAATTAATTTCTGCCAAACTCCTCTTGGCAGCTAGACCTTTTTTTTTCCCCATAAGCTGGTGTTCCCTTTGGTAGGTTTGTGAAGAAAATCGGTACTACTACAGCATTAACCTTTAGAATTGAGAATTGTCAAGGCTCACATGTATACATTTCTGAAGACTTCCTTTGACAATATGAGAAAGTTATTTGCGGACCTCCCTTCTTCAGAGACTAAGGCTTCTCTGAGTAGTGTAATCTGCATCTGTGTTTCAGGTAATGAAGCATTCTCTAAAATGTGCTTATGACGCTTGATACCATTTATAAAGCAGCTGCCACAGGGTCAGTGATGAGAAGCATACCAGAGGATATCAAAGCAGAGGTTCTGAATTCTTCTCTGGATAAAGAGGTAGGCGGTATTTGGCTGTTCCTCTGCTGAGGGTCTTAAAAGGCATGATGGAAGTTAATTACACAGATTTTTCAACCCTCCTTGCCAAAATATCCTGCATACTTTTCTTCCAGTTTAGTTAAAGCTTTCCCAAAGACTAGGTTTTCACTTTCCTTTGTACTACCAGATAACTTCACAAACACTTGGTTCTACAAATCATTTAAAGAGGTTACAGCTGGCAGGATTCCCTTCCTCCTTTCAAAGGATTCCTCTTCATCCAGTCAAACTTCCCGTCTCCACTATCCTAGAGCACATGTTGTCTCAGGGAGGGGGTAACAGAGAGGAAATATTTTATTCAGTAATTTTTCTCTTGCCAAAAAAAGAAGAAAGCTGGAGACCTTTCCTAGACCTTTCTTTTCTAAACCTTCACATCAAAGTCCAAAAGTTTAGAATGCTCACTCTGTAGTTTGTATTGCCTCTTATTCTACCTCTTAGTTTTTTAGTAACTCTAGATTTAAAATATGATTGTAACCAAATGCTTTTTATGATTTTATGTGCCTGATACACATTTTCATTTCTCTGCTTTACCTGGTGGTTTCTCAACAGTTCCAAGAATATTTACTAAGTGCCTGGCTCCTGTAGCCCATTACAACTTGCAGGGTAGTGCATGTTTTTCCATATTTAGGTGACTGCCTTATTTCTGCCAGTTCTTTCAAGTGTTGTCTAGAATCTTTAGCTTGGGTGAAAAACCTTTTCTTGAGCCTGACTTTTCAGCTGAAAATAGAGAAATCTTCTCTCATTCTGTCTCACAATATAGTGTTTCTGGGATACCTTCTGAATTCACCCCTCATGATAGCTTTTCTTCAGGTCACAGTGGACAGTTACAAGGAGCAGTTTATGATTTTCCCAACATTTTTGACATTTGCCAGTGAATGTCTCAGAATTCTGTGTTTCATGATCTCCAGTGTGCTAATGATTCCTTTGGCCCAACTTCAGATGAGGAAAATTTAGTGGTTCATCAAATCATTTTGGAACAATACCAGCACACTGCCATTTCAGATTCCACTGCTAGAGTTTGCGAAAAAGGAACTGCTCTGGTGGGTGAATCGGTTGTCTCAACCCAGGTTTAAGCCCCTACTCAATATGTAACCAAAGGTGCATCAGACTTTATCCAAGGGGGTAAAGGTCCAGGGCCACTGGATCATGCAAAACAAATCAAAGCACATACATGTTAAAAGATGGTGGCTGTAGTAAATACTGTCAAATATCTAAACCACTGTTGCACTGCAGGCTGTCTACTAGCAATCACATGACAGTGATGTGATACTTAAACAGAGGAACCAGGTCCTACCCCATTTGCTGTGGTATACTGGGAATTAGTGACTCAGCAGTTTGTCCCTCCAGGCTACCTGCATTCATTCAGAGCAAAACATTGTTGCAGCAAGCTGTGTAGGACCTGGACATATTTTAAGAATGGCAGTTGCACCTGGGAGTCTGCCAGGAATTCATCCATCCATGAGGGACTCCACAAGTAAATTCGTTTGACTCCAGCCTCAACAGACAGTTAAAGAAGTTGTTCTCCAAGATTCCTTGCACACAGGACTGGAAGACAGATGCCTTTTTAATTTCCATGGACAGGGATGTTCTTGTATGCTTTCCATCCTTTGCTTTGATGATCAGTGTTCTTCTAAAGAAGGACTGCCCAAAGATGATTGTTATGACCCCATTTTTTTTTTTTTTTTTTTTGAGAATGGCCAAGGACAGTTACCACAAGCTTCCTCACAGAATGGACTTGCTCACATAGGACAGGGGTTATTTGATACAGCCTAGCCATCAGCTTCTTCAGTTGACTGTTTAGGTGATAGCCTCCTTGGACTTTTACCTGAGAATGTGCAGCAGGTATAAAAAGAGGTAAAGAAACCTGCTACTAGAAAATCATATGTGGGTGAGTGGAGTAGGTTTCCTAGATGGTGCCAAGACAAGAACCAGAATCTTTTAAAGCTCAGAATCCTTTGCTTCTGCAGTATTTGTGTGAGTTATTATCCTCTGGCCTTTCTTTCTCTTCTGTCATGATTCACCTCTTGTCCATGTCTGCTTTTCTGCCCTTAGACCCCACCTGAAGTGAAACTGTTTTTGAAAGGTGTTTTACACATCCAGCCACTTAGAAGGCAAGTAACTCCGTTCTGCACTATATTGTTCATATTGGAAAAACTTGCACTGTTTCATGTTTTTGACATGCTCATGAGGCTGATTTTTGAAGTTTTTTATCTTGGAAAACAGTGTTATTCATTGCTCTGACTCCTGCAAGAAGAGTGTCTGAGTTACAAGTCTTATGAGAAGTCGTCCCTATTTCATTTTTAGAAAGACAGGGAAACTTTAAGATACATCCCTTCATTTTATTGTCTAAGGTTGTTTCAGAATTTACATTAAACCAGGCAGTTCATCTCTGTTTACTTCTCAGAACCTAAACATGAGGAGGAAGAGTTTTACATACACTTGATCTCTCCAGGAAACTACTACAGTGACAGAACAAAAATCTTTAGGACGTGCAGTCAACGGTTTGTTCCATTTTTCTTAACTTCGTAGGAAATGATCAGTGTTAAAGCAGACAAATTCTAAATGCTGTTGTCTTTTGTTGTCTAAACCGTTATAAGACACTTCCAGGCAAAATGAAAGGCCATGCTACCAGAGCTCTAGCTACTTCTGTGACTTTTTGGAAAGGGATACACACTAGATATATACTAGAGGCAGTGTCTTTGTCATGTGTATGCACCTTTACTAAGCACTATTGAGTATATCCGTTCTATAGGCCCAGAGCAGGCTTTGCATCCTTCAAGGGCTCTTGACCTCTGATCCTTCTTCCTGTACTTTTCTGTCTAAACTCTGGCATTTGTCCCATATAGCTTTGGCTGCTACAACAGTGAGCTAATGACAAGCATAGTACAGTTGTGCAAGTAAACTTACCATAACAGTAGGTGTCCAAAAACATTATTGTTCTAGGTGCAACCTTCTTTCACCCCCTCTTTTTTGCTCTTATTGTACCAGGGTGTGGGATGTTTATTGTGACTGTTCCTGTCTCACAGGGATCTAGCCTTCCTTTCCTGAGGCAGAAAAGAAGTTTTGGCACCCTTGCCATTGATTTCATACAACTGTCCTCAAGCTGTATTGGATGGTGCCCTAAAGCTTTGGAAGCTAGCTGGTGGGTGCAGTCCTTGGGAAGGATACATCCTAGATAGCTTAGACCACTGCAACAATGATCTATACAAAGAAAAATGGTTTTAGTAAGTTTACTTATTCAGCTATTCTCTCCCTACCACTGAATGTTGAGACCCATACTTTATTGAATTATTTCTATACTGTTTAGTGTTTTTAGGATTACAACAGTTATTTATGGTTGTTAGAGCCTCCTGTCATTAAATTTGAAGGTTTTTACTATACTGTATTTACTTGGTGGTAGTTAAGTTATCTGACACTAGCTGAGTCCATCTTTCTATCTTCTATATTGAGATTATGATGAATGTTTGATCTATAGAAAGTAGTCTGCGTCTTTTTATTCTCTTTGTCCCTGGTGCCTGCTGATAATCAGTCGGCCCATTCTTTCCTCATAGGGTTAGAACCATACCCAGTCAATTTCTTCCCTGTGAAACAAAAGCCAGTTACAGAGCTTGTTTGGGCAGCTATTGTGGCATTTCTGTAATGACCTTTAGTGCCTTACCCATCCAGTAATTGGTCGTCATTGAAGATGTGCAGTGGGCAAGGCCTGTCACTTAATTCTGCTAGTGACACAAGAGTGCAGAAAACTCCACCTCCTGGAATGACCACATCTTGCAGGTTTCTCTGATATTCACCAGGGTAATTGGTGCACATTGTTTGCCCCAGGATATGTGCAGTTCCCCCCCAATCCTGAGAGTGGTGAATGGGCACAGACCTTTCATTCCTGTACCTCCCCTTAGGTGCAGGTGCCTGAACCAGAAACTGAGCTGTGGTCACCTATGCTAAAGTCAAGATTTTGTCCCAGTAAATGTATGGATGGTCTTTAATGTAGATGTCAGGCCCAGTTAACATCATTTCACATGGATTAGAAAAGCAACTGTAGTTAAGCATTCAAGATTTCTGTCACTCCTTCAGTGTTAGCACTTTTAGTTTTCTTTAATTCCAACTCATTTTGAAATATTGTGTAAAAAAACACTTGAGTTTATGCAGCATGGGTAACACACACTTGTCTGTGAACTTGGTAAAATGAGGGCATTTCATTCAAAGCTGCTCAAGTATTAAAAAGAACATATCGTTTTCACAGAACAGTAGCAGACAAAGAAAGGGCACAATCCCGAGAAATAAAAGGACGGTACTCCTCTTGATGTCCCCAGATATGTGGCTGATAGTGGCACTTTCTGTCTTCGTAGCAGTGTTTGCAGGAGCAATACACACACATGCGCGTGCACACACACACACACACACACACACACACACACACACACACACACACACACACACACACACACACACACACACACACACACACAGAAATAAATGGCTGTTGCTGCTGCAGGTCCTGGATTAGCGATGACAGACCATGGTGTTTATCTCAGACACTCTATTGCAATAAGGGTCCACCTTTTCAAGAGTACATAATATTCCTTGGATGAGACTGTCATCAGTAAAGAGCAGCAGAAAAGTGCCTAAAATGGGAAGCCATGGTTATTTTTCCCTTTTTTTTTTTTTTTTGTCCAAGATCAGAAAAAGTTGACATGCAGTTCTGGACCTGAGAAACTTGCATAGCTAAGTAATCCCTTTTCCTACTCTTTATTAAAGGAAATGGTTTGGAGCCCTGGACATTTTGCAGTACCTAACTGTATTCTCATCTGTAAAGCAGAGTAGTACTTTTTTTAGACTTCGACATTAGATACAAAACTTCCAGTTTTGCGTCCCTTTGGCTTATTCCATGCACCTGATATTTTCTTAGTAGACAGTTTTGTTGTAACAGAATATTAATGTCATGTCACTGAAGTCTTTGTGCTCCTGGGTAAATGTTTCATAAAGGGTACTTTCTGGGAAGTCTTCCACCAAAATGTGAGCATGATTCCAAACATATTCCACAGACGTGACATTGCATTCTGTCTGCCAAATTCCTAGTTATTCCTGTATCACTCCATCCTCTTTCCTATGACTCAAGGTTTAGCTTTGCTCCCATCTCGGAGGATCTTCGCCTTCAGGAAATGCCTGTTTAAAAGTGAGTGCATCCCAGTATAGTTGTAGTTGCTAATTGCTATTTTATTAGTCTTTGTGGAAGTATTACACATAAGGGACACCTTCTGGATACTGAAGTCCTTATAGATCTGGTACAAAAAAGTCAGGGCAATTTAAAACTTACCAGAGATATGATATGCAGTAAGTAGAACTTACATTTCTTACTTTAATGGACACTTTGCACTGGTTCACACTTCTTTGCAGACAACTTGTATCATCTTATGTGATAGCTTTACAATTAAAGTCCCTACACTCATGGGACATGCACCCTTTGGCCAGCACTGATCTTCTTTTGGCTGGCATCTACTACATTTGAAAGTTATCCAGTTCATCCTAGCTGCTCACAAAGATTGCATCTGTACCCGATATTCACATGAATGTTTACTTGTTGGATACCAAGGAAGCACATACCTTTCTGGCAATTCTATTTTTGATGTGGTCCCAAAAAAATCATTGACCTTTGTGAGAATCCCATTTTTGGCAACGCTCTAAAATGCTGAAGTTCACCTTAAAGTGGCCATCTCTTCCGTATATCTCCCATAAAATATTTCTGCATTTGGGCTTGCAGTCAGGCAAAGGAAGGGATGTGGATGAGTCATGATTTTAAATCACTCCTGAAATAATTGTTCAGTCCTAGAGGCACCCTGATACATGGTCTTGATGCCTATATAACAATAGCTCTAAGGTTATACCTTACTGTCAGTATCTTTAATCTGCTGCTGTCCATATTTCTCTCTCTCCTGTAAATCTGCAATACTGTATTGTTCACACATTCGCTATTATCCCATGTCATCAGTTGTATTCTTGTTTGGCTTTGCATACTTAAAATCTAACATCTGTATAACTAGTATTATCTATTTTATTTTATCACCTGTTCTGTAATGTAGTGTTCTGTACAATCACTGCTTGATTTCTGTATTTTGATTCTGTAGCTTTATCATGTTTTGCTTTTTGGAGCTTTTCTCCCCGGGCCTCTACTGAAAACGGGCTCACCCTGGCCCAGTAGACCTCCTGGTAAACAACTGCAAATAAATAAAATTTGTCTAGGGCTTAAGAAGGCTGGACATGTGTACTGGCATCACCAGAGTTGGCCTTCTTCCCAGAACTACAAACAAAGATGGATTTATCTGTAACTTCTTAAGCTTATTTAATTGAATGTATATCTAAGAATCATCAGGCGTTAGCCATTCCAACCACCAAGTCATGTTAAAGGTTTTGGACAGATTTGGGAAGAATTCATTCATGTTGGTAATTCAGTTTGTTTCATTGTTTGTCTTGCATCTTGTTACAAGACTACTGTGGTGGACCAGTCTTTGGAAAAGTTTTTTCTTTCTGAGTCTAAAGAACCCATTTCAGTGGAGATGCTTCTGCTTTTTGTTTACAATGTAGATTTATATGTAGTTCATTACAGCTTTTATGTTAAAGAAGCAAAGATAAAGAGAGATGTTGCTGGCTTTAATCTATAAAAGTAGCCTTTCTTGTTCAGAGTCTTCTATGGTGTGTGTCACCAGAAAATGCAATATACATTGCCATCCCATTTGGACTTCCTGGTAAACAGATGTAAGTAAATAAATCACCATTATCCTCAAGAGTAAGGGCATGTCTGGAGACCACAGTCAGGAGGTAATTGGCGAACTCCAGAATGGAGAAGCAGTATAGTCTCCACTGTGGATTTTGTGTTTGCCTGTACTTCCTCTTATAAGATAGCTTCTGCCTTCTCTAAGTAAAAAGCACTTCATTGTTAAAAAAGGCTGACATACTAAGAAGCCATACTTCCCCCTCTAGGTTCTCTACTCATGCCTCCTGTAAGGATATTCGCCCAGTTGGTCATGAAGCAGACCAAACCCTGTCTGGTAGCCACCTTAGTTGTAGGCTAGTTCTTCACATTTTTGTCAGCTTGAAGAGGACCATTACTTGGGATAGTTGGATCTTGGAGGTCTTAGAAAATGGTAACATTTGAGAATTGGTCATCGTACTTTGTATTGGCTGTTTTAGAAAAAAAAGTGTGTTTAACCTGAATTTCTAGAACATTCTGATGTCCTCCTTTGGATCACTGTTGCACTGTTCCAGTACTGATAGGTTATCTCACAGAGGTAACCTGATGGTTGGCCAGTGCATAAGAAAGTGGACGCAAGACCATAAGATCCTCAGACGATCTTGCCATCGGTCCAAACGCAGGATCTCTCTCCTGTCAGTCTGTTCACCATAATGTTGTTGGCTGCTTCCATTGGTTTAACATATCCAGATAAGTACCACGTTGAGAAATCTCTTTTTTCTTGTGTTTTTCTTCATAAGATTTGCAAATGTCATCTGAAAGAGGATTATAAGGACCTACAATCCCAGTACTTGTTTTGTCTAGGGGATGAAGAAAATTATAAAAAACTGTCAGGTCTATCATTCATTTGTTCCTAAAACATGTACTTGACTTTCTTAATTAAATACATGCATACATACGTAGAAATCCAACATCAAAAGCACCTCATCCAAACCAGGTGGCCTGGAGGTGCTTATTTCTCTATTATGATAAGGGAACCATGAATGGGGGATTACAGTTCTCATTGAACAACACTTTATGTATAGGATGCAGTCTTTTTGACTTGCTTCCTTGCCTTGTTCACAGTTTGGGACCTTAGAGCAGAGAGATCTTATCATGCTGATTTATCTGAATGATGGGCTTCTGGTTGCCTCTTATAGAATCGTTTTGACTCTTTCTGGCCTTCAATCCAGGATCTCGATTAACTGGAATTGATTTAGTGTTAAATCTTTCTTCTACTAGATAGGATGAAGTTTATATAAATGGCTTGTTGCATCACTGAGCTAAAGTTCGATTTCATCTGCATCTGCTAAGATTTGTTGTACCCTTGCTTTCTCATTCGTTATGCTGTGTTATATATGACTTTTCGAGTACCAGTTATTGCAAAGCCTCATTCTGTTTTAGACTTGCTTTTATACTTAGAAGGCAGCTGACAGATCTTTACTTGGTTCGCCTCACCTTACAGTTTAGAATTTGGCCCTTCCTTCAAGTCCTGTTTCACTGAAGCAGTTCTCGAGTATGGTTCACTTTAAGGTTGATGGATTTCTTGGGCCAGTATTAGTCTGAGGGTTTTGCGTGCAGCAGTAAAGCTTCCCTGCATCATTCTGCTGGAGTTGAGAGCAGTGATTTTAGTACTTCAGACTCTTGAACATCCCTTGAATCCAGATCCTATGCTGATAATGTAGGACAGTCAAATAGTGTTCAAGAAGAAAGAGAACACACACACTGTACCACAGCTGTAGACTTTGAGTAAGTGCTTTCAGGGATACAACCCCTTCATCAGACTACAAAAACAAGCTCATTCACTGAATTTATACTACTCCAATTAAGAGCACCATTGGTGAAAAAGTAATCATTAAAGAGGCAGTAACATCTAAAAACATCATAAAAACGTACATACTTTAAATGAGAATAGGAGAGGAGGTTACCTTGTGAACCATACTGAGACCTCAGAATAGAAGTGGATTATGCTTTATGCTGCAGATAAACCACCAGACCTCAATAATAAGGTTTCCCTAAAACCTTTTTTAAAATCTTGACCACTGAAACACTAATTTATTTATTCACTATTTATTTCTATTATTACTTTTTCTATATATGAGACATGTATTGTAGCTCTGTGTGTTTTACAAAGCTTTTAAAGTATGTATGTTTTTATGATGTTTCTTATGTTGTAGTATTCTTAACCTTAGGAATTTCCTGCCAAGGATAGCCCAACATCAAGCCAGTATACCAAAGCCTTTATATTTTGTATGTGCTGTCCGTCACATGTATGCTCCCCGCAAAGGACTTGGGGCATAAAGGTGATGTACAGATGCAGTTACCCAGAACTACTTTGCCTTCTGTCCAGACCCAGTCATCACTCGTTGGTCTGAACACCCATTGCTGTGCTGAATACCTAGCCTTTAAATATGTGCCCTGTCTGGGTCCTTTTTTTTGTACTGTTGTTCTTGTTTGTTTGTCTGGAGTTCATGTCATCCAGGAAGAGGAAATGTTGATGTCTGAGGCAGATTCCCCATAAGGATTATCACAAACAGTGTCTTTTTTGTTTGGGTGTATCCCATGACCTTACTTCCTTTAGTATTTGTAAAGTGTTTGTGCCTAAGATTCTTAGAAGCTGGTTGTCTTCCCTGGCCATCTGTCGTCAGAACCACAGTATTACAGTTAGTTCAGGGTAGCATAGCAGAATCAGTTAACTCTGAGGTGCTTCTGTTAAGTAAGCAGAAGGCCAACAAATATTGGCTGGGTTCTACATCAGACATCTCTGTAGAAGTGGGTGATAATTCTGTGGGCCATCTGGTGTCGACTTCAGATTTCTCTGCTGCTACCTCGTCAGAGACTACCATGGAGCCTTCCTTTCGTACATCCTGTGAGGCTTTGCAGGTGGCTACTCCAGGTGTCAAAGGGGAAGCATAGTTTGTTATATCAAAAGGCCCTAGAGGTATTCTGCAGATTCTGGTTAGGGAGAGGTTCTGGATACTCTTATTGAATCCCGTCAGGGTTCAGAACTTCTGGTGTTTGTTAGGGCTGACATCCCTACCAAGAACAAAACAGAAGACTCTACATTCTTCTGTACATCCTAAGGACCCTCATAGGAAATGGCTGGAGTTTACTCAGGACCTCTGTAATAACTAATGGCCCTGAAACCTCCCAAAGGGGTTTATGTGCCTACGCCCTTTGGACTTCATCTCCTTCCAAAAAGCCTAGGAAACCTGATTCCTCTGATGAGGATTCTGAGTCTGATGAAGGGTCCTTGTCTAACTCTTCCCAGATGCCTTCTCCTTTGGCTTATAGCTCTGATGAAGAGGAGTCCATTAGCCCTGAGTCTCCTTAGGAGGAGTTGTCTTTTGGGGGCACAGTAGCCAGAATAATAGAATATTTCAAGTGGAATTTTTCTCAAATGTCTGATATCCAGAGGAGGTATGAGTTGCTTCAAGTGGACACTCCTAAACCTTCTGCAGTACCTCATGTGTTGACTGCTTTGTTAGTCACCTTTATAGCTGACTCTAACATTCCTAATTCTCAGCTCTCTACTCCAAAGTAACCTGATGGGCGCTATACGGTTTCTGGGGATTGCAATTCCTATTTTTATTGTCCTGCTGATACTGCTGTTTTGTCAGTCTCATCTGACAAGCCTTCTAAGCGTTTGCCCTCTACCAGGCTGCTGCGTTCAGATAAGAATAGTTGGGCTAGAGAGAAGATTGGAAAGAAGGTGTATACTACTTCCACTTTGGCCTGTAGGGCCATCAATTACAAGACCTACATGACCAGATATGCTGTGGCCTTAATTGCCCAGGTTTTTTAGGTTATTTCTGACCTCTTTGATTTTGAAGGAAAGTTTTCTGTTTTATCTGTTTTGGGTTCTTCCTCTCAGGTGATTTGACAATATCAAGTGCAGCCATGATACTGATGATGCCTCTTCCAGACTGCTGCCTTTGGATCTGTCATGAGATGTTACTGTTGGCTTCGCCTGCAGTCATTACCTGAAGAAATTAAGGCCAAGTTGCTGGATGCTCCTTTGGATAACAAAAAACTCTCTAGGACTGCTCCTGCTGCTGCTATGTTTGTCTGTTCAGGAAAAAGGTAAAACTTTGCAGGACTTTAAACATATTTTTGTGCCCCCTATCCATAAGTTCCTTGCAGGCAGCCTTGTCAAGCTAAGTTTTCTCAGGTCGCTGTGGCATAGGGAGTCTTGTTTATCTAACAAGCCTGTCACTCTTTGGCACTAACCCCCCCCCCCAAACCTTCAACCAGGTTCCCTTGTTTCTTCAGCTGTTCCTCTGTCTTCCAAACTAGCAACTCATCACCTCAGATTTTTGAGTTCTGGCCATCATCCATCAGGGTTACTTCATAGTGTGGAAGCCCCTTCCTCCATTTTCAGGGATTCCTGAGCCTACTTGAGACAAGCTTCCTCATTTCACAGAGGTTCTTGGATCCCTGGTGTAACAAGGAACTATTCAGCCTCTCTCTCCTTCCCAAGTAGGAAAAAGACATTACTCCAGAATGTTCCTAGTCCCTCAAAAGGAGGGGTTGTTGCAGGCCTATTCTGGATCTCTCCTTCCTCAACACTTTTCTGAAGGTTCCTTCTTGTTGGTTGCTTTCCATTCAAAGTTGTTTCCTCTGTTGCTGCCCCAGTCTTTTTTGGTGTCCTTGTATCTGGCGAATGCTTACCTTCATATTCCCATTCACCCTCTTTTTAGGAAACTTACATTTCTCTGTTTCTTCCTCTCATTTTCAGTTCTCTGCTACCCTTTGGCATCTCTACTGCCCTAAGGGTATTCATAAAATGCCTAGCTCCAGTGATTGCCTTTTGCAGGCTCCAAGGTATTCAGATTTTTCCTTATTCAGGCACCTTCTCTCAGTTGCCTGTTACAGGCTCTGGAGTTTACCTATATCTCTCCTTCAAAGTCTTGAGATTCACTGTCAACTTCCAAAAGTCTGTCCTGACTCCCTTTTAGGATCATGTGTATGTGGGCTGCAGGATTCAGAAAGTGCCAATGTTGGCCTGTCTTCCACCTCTAAAGATTTTGTCCTTGACAGCTTTTCAGTCTCTTCTTCCTCTACCTGCCATTCCAGCCAGAGAGTTTCTTTGGGCCCTAGGATTCATGATATCTTCTCTTCCGATATTCCTGCCTGCTAGACTGTGTATGCAGAAGCTTCAGTGGTACCTCAAGTCAGTTTGGCTTCAGCATTACTACCCTCTGGATTTCAGAGTGCCTCTCTTTCCTTGTCTCAAGCCAGAATTTGAGTGGTGTACTCAACAACTTACCCTTAACCAAGGCCTGCCCTTTCAGCCTCTGGTTTCTTCTCAAGATCTGTTAACTGACTCTTTAGACATGGAGTGGGAGGCCTCCTATGGTCACTTGAAAGTTCAAGGTGCCCCTTATCAGACGTCAGACCGTATTAACATCAGAGAGAGGAGAGCTCTTATTCTGGCCCTTCAGGCTTTTCACCCCATGCTCTCTCCAGGCCTTCTGAAGGTTTACACAGACAACACCACAGTGCTGTCAACAGGTGTGTGTGTGTGTGGTGGGGGGGGATGGATAACCAAATCTTACCTTCTTTGAAGCCTGGCTCTTTAGGCCTGGGATCTGGCTATCCGTTATCAGCTAACTCTTTAGGTAGGGCATAGTCCTTCAGAGCACAATCTAGTGGAAGACTCTCTGAACAGGTCTAAAACATAGGCTTCTTTCTGGATATAGTTCATTGGTGGGGTATTCCTCCGGTAGATCTTTATGCTTCCCCTCTGAACAGGCAGCTCCCTCTTCTCTGTTCCAGAGTGCCATGCTATCTAGCGTGGAAGACTGGTGTCCTTTCTTTTCCTTGGAAAGGGATGTTTCTCTAGGCCTTCCCTTCCTCTACTTCCAAGAGTCCTGCAGAAGATTCAACTGGACTCCCTAAAAATATTGCTAGTGACTCTCTTTTGGCCAAGACAGCACTCATTCCTACTGTTAATGCATCTGGCCAGGGGCAGTCACTGTAGGCTACCTCACTGGTTGGACCTCCTCACGCAGGACAAGGGCTCACTCATATATCCTCACTTGTCCACTTTTCATCTGACACTGTGGGTGGTAGGATTTTGATCCTTTTTTGGCACGTCTTTTCTGAGGATGTGCTCAGGGTTTTAGAGGAGGCAAGAAAACCTGCAACCAGAAAGTGTTGTATGCTCAAATGGAAAAGATTTTTGTCTGGTGCCATGCTCTTAGTCAGGACCTTTTTTCAGTGGAGTTCCCTCTGGTTCTCTTATTTGTGTGAGTTGCATCAGTCATGCTTGGACTATTATTCTTTGAAGGCCCATTTGTCAGATATTTCTGGCTGGCTGCCCTTGAATACTCCTTTGGCCTCTTGTTCTGAGGTCAGTTTCTTGAAGGCGTCCTGCTTCTTATGCCACCAAGAAAGTCTCTTCCTCCTCCTTGGGACCTTACTTTTGTTTTGTAAAAATTGATTCAAGCTGTTTTTAAGTCTGCATTTTCATCTTCTCTACAACACTACCCGGAGGGCTGTCTTGTTGCTTGCTCTTACTTCTGCTCGGAGGGTTTCTGAACTTCAGCCCCTTATAGCCATTCCTCCTGTTTTTTTTCACAGAGACAGTTTGTATTAATCCTTCTTGTATGACAAAGGTTGATAATGAGCTGTCCTTAAATCAGGCAGTACAACTCCCTTCCTTTTTTCTTTCTCCACAGTCTGCTAGTGAGAAGGTACTGAATGCTGTGGATTTGCACAGACAGCTCAGGCATTATTTGGATAAAACTAAGGCCATTCGTACGTCTGGCCAGCTTTTTTTTTTCTTTTTGTCTCAGGACTTTGGGTTTAGCAGTTTCCAAGCAAACCATCTCCTCCTGGATATCTAAAGCTGTTTCCTTTAGTTATTCTTTTTATGTCGTTTGCCTACTTCAGGTAGAGCTCTGCCTCTTCTGGTGCTTTCTTCAAGAGTTTGGACACCAGTTCCATCCTTGAAGCTGCTACTTGATCCTCAGTGCATACCTTTACTAAGCATTATAAATTAGATATGGCTTCTAGAGCCAGAGTAGGTTTTTTTCTAGGGCCATCCTGCGTGGGTTTGTTGAAGGTTCTTCCTAGCCTTCCACTTCCCACTTTATATCTTGAGCTTTTGTACTCTTCCTATGGTTAAGAATACTGCAACAGTGATATAGAAGGACGTATAGTACAGCTGTGTAAAATCTTACCATAACAGTAGATGTCCTCCTGTTCACTGTTCTAGTATTCAGTCCCTCCCTCCATCCCCCTTTCACATTTGGGCTTTGATTTGATTACCCTCCTGGCCGAGCGTCCCCTTTTTCCTTTTGCATTTTCTGTACTTGTATTTGCATAGTGTCCTTTGTCCTATGGAGACTGTTTTTATTGGGGCAATTCAGTTCTGCTTAACTGTGTCCGTACATCACCTTTATGCCCTCTGTCCTATATGGGGAGTATATGTTTGACGTGTGGTGCATACAAGATCTAAAGGTTTTGGTATAGTGGCCAGACATTGGATTGTCCTGGATAGGAGATCCCTACAATTAAGAATACTACAGCAGTGTAGAGGACATCTACTGCTATGGTAAGATTTTACACAACTGTATTTTATTGCTGTCATTAAGGATCTGCATCCAAAATCCCATTCTCTATTTCTTGAACTTCCACCTGCTTCATCATCATCCTTTTCCACTTTGAATTATCATGAGCCTTTACTGTATAGTTCTAAAATAACCCTTAAGATCAGATAATCCTAAACCACGTTGTTCTATTGGAAGGATCTCCTTATCCCACTTAACTCTTGCCCTCTTCCCTTCCTGTATAATTTCTTCAAATCTTTATTATTGTTCACAACTACTCCTCTGGTTGTCATAAAGTATACCTGATCTGTATGTAAAACTAAAGTGGCTAAAATATTTTACTGCATGCATTTTATTATCATTATTCATATCCATAAACAGCAGCTTCCGGTTTCTCATGTTTTGTATCATATTTTGCATTATCTCTTTCCATATATTCTAAGTTGCCACTAACAGAAGCCTTTTTAATCCATACTCCTAAGTACTTCATCTTATTGTGCCCCCATAAGTATGAGTATTGCTGAACCATTTCTTGTATAGCCTTTTGTTTTATCTTGATTAATTTAATATCCCCAAAATACTAGAAACTGTCTCAATGTTTCAAACACTGAGGCATCCTTTTTAAATACTGTCAGACAAAATCTTCCAGATCTTTATCACTTTCTTCTCTCCTAACTTGCAAACTTCCAGAGGAATACTGCCTGTTCCTGTAGACTTCCCTGCACATTGATTGTACATTCCCATTTTTATATCATCTTCTAGCTTAACTGTTAGCTGTTGAGCATAATCTACCTGTAAGATTGGCATAATTAAGACTCCTATAAATATTTGCATCTGTGCTCTTTCTTGATTTCCACATTACACTGTTGTATACAAATTTTCATAAAATTTCTGAAATATTCTTAGTACATTTCCAGGATCTCTGTTTTTTCTTGTTGTAGGCTCCCTAAGTTTTGCAGTAACCCTTCATATTTTCTGTTTTTGTGCTCCGGAGTTGTTATCAAAAACTGGTTACTTAGCAGTCTTTCTAAATTTGTGCATGTTGTCCAAATACTCCCTTATTTTCTCTTTAGCACTCTGCAGTTGCACCTGTTCTCGTTCTGAGATTCCCTTTATTCTGCAATACTTTAACATTTGTTAGTCTGTGTAAATAATTCCTGTTACTTCTTAGCCATATATCTGATGTTCTTCGCGTTTCACTGTTGCAGTCATCAGAGTTCCTACTACTGAGTTCATGTACTCCAAACCAAATATTTTCATAAATTTCTTAAGGATTTTCCCATTTTTGTTTCTAGGTCCCCCAAATACATCCTCACTATTGCAAATCAAATTCCAGTCCCCACCTATAAATAATATTCCCTGTGGAAAACTGATTATTTCTCCCCAAATTGTCTTAAGCTCCATAATAGCATTTTTTTTGCTGTAATATTAAATACATGCCCGTATAATTACAAGTTTTGAGTAATAGTTCAGAAAAGCTTCATCAGTAAATACCAGATCTGATGATGTCCTTTTCATTCTTCCTCAACATATGGGCCCTCGGATCCAACTCAGTCAGATTCCACAAACTTCGGATCCAACTCTTGAGCTCCTCCCTCTACCCATAATGCCCTAGTCCACCTGCAATACCTCAGATCTCGTTTGCTGCTATCTTGCATGGATGTAGATACGCTCTCTGAGCATAGTTCAAACCTTTTTGGATGCATCATAAGTGTGTATTAGAAAATCTCTTCCCTTCTACTTATTTTCTCTTAATCGCTTTATTATATAGTTCCTGCCTCTTATTTTTGGGGGTTGTTTTTCTTATCATTAGTCCTTCTACCTCAGTAAGGTAATTTCTTACGTACCAATCTATGTACCTTTTTCTTATCTCTCTTTTCTGTCTCCTTTCTTACCCAGTTTGACAGGGTATTCTTTCTGTCATTGTTGGTAGGCTTTCACTGTAATTCTTTATATGTATTTTTGTCCTCCGTGGCAAAATCGATCAAAGCTCCATTGGAGCATAGAAACTATCTCCACTCAAGTCTCTAAAGACTTCATCGTCCTCAGAGCCTCCACAAAGAATACGTAGAGCATCTGATCCCACTTCGTCGGATCCAAAAAGAAAAACTTTGGATCCTAAGTTTTCAGATCCAGTAATTATTTCAAGCAGTCTTACTGCTTAACCTATGGATCCAAAACCATCGGATCCGACTTCTGGTACTTCCTATATGCAGAGAACTTGCTCACCAGAATTTACTGTTGACCCTGTTTCTCCTCTGCTCCATTCTCCTCTCATGCAAACTCTGAGGAAAAATTCCAGACCTCAGTCCACTGCCTGTTCTCTCAGGTACTCCAGGAATCTTTCTGAAACTGAAATGAATGTGATGATGATAAAGTACCTCAGGGTTCAGATCCAGATGGGGTTTATACTGTCTCCTTCTCCCATCAGATCTGTGAGCCATCCTTCCACCTCCCATACAGTTGTATGTCCTTCTCTGCTGCATCCTTCAGTTTTGGAGCCCCAGGATCCAAGAATTTCAAGAGTACTGGCTTTGGAGCCTAAAAGAATTTCATCTTCAGCCCCAATGGTTTCCCTTACCAGTTCTGCTCGTGTTCCCTCAGAGTGGGATGAGTCTCTGAGCTGAAGCATCGGATCCATTGGGCCTCCCATGATGTCTGATCTGTCCTTGCTTCTTGCAGCCTCAGTACTAGATAGCTCGGGTCTGGCTGCCTCCTCTTGGCACAGATCTGGACAAAGTCATGGTTTACCTGCTTTGGAAGTCTCTGCTGCGGTGTGGCTGGCCGTGGCTTCTCCTGGTACATCGGCCTTCGAGGTTATGGAGAGGTGGTTCTCTCATTCAAGAGAGACATTTTCTCATACATCCTCGAATCCTACAATGTTTCCCCTATGTTTAAGCTCTGATCCCATCACGTGTACTCTACTCCACAGGGACAACCAGAAATAGCTAGCATCCAGATAGTTCAGACAGAGGAGCTACTTCTCTCCCCAGACACCTCCTCAGAGCATCCCACTGATGTTCTGACTTTGATGATGAAGGGTCCCTCGGAAATCCACCTGATGACATCTCATTTGGAGCCTTTTTTATAGATCTTTAAGCAGAAAGGTGGTTGGTCCTCAGGTAATCCTTCTCCTGAAGAGTCAGTATTTCTGGAGGCTTTTGGTGCTGACCCATCTACATCTTGGGTTACTCCCCTGGCTGATGAGCTTATAGACCTAGTCTTTCACTGGACATTGGAAGGAACTGGATTCTGTTGAACCAATCCCACATCATTCAAAAAACATTTTAGCTCCTTCAAAAGATGAACCCTATTGGAGCAAAGGAGTCCTAGTTGATGTGGTTGTTGTGGCGGCAGCCACCAAGGAGGAACTAGCAGAATAGAACTCCTCTGTCCATCTCTCTAACAGAGATTCCAGGGTGTTGGCCAGATTTGGAAAGTGTGTGTTTGCTTCAGCGACCTTTGCCTTGAGGTCTCTGAACTATGTGGCACACTATACAAGATTGCATAGGGATTTGACCAAGGAACTCTCAAAAGCTCACTGATTCCATGTTTGCAAAGGATTATAAAAGATCATCCTCGCTGGCCACTCTCTTATCTATTTCCAGTGCGTCCATGAGGTTGATTTCTCATGCAGTAGAAGGTACCTCATGGGCTGGTGGTTAAGGTGTTGCTGTAAGGAGACGTGTGGATGCAGTTATGTGATTTTGCAGAGCCTTCTTTCATCAATGCTGCTTTTGCTGGAGCATTCTTGTTTGGCCATCCTGTGAAAGAAATTCTTTGTCACAGTGGACAGGAAGGACAGACCCTGTCTGCCATAGGGATTCACTTTTCTACCCCCTCAATGATCCTTTTCAAGGAATAAAAGAGGAGAAAAGAAAATGTGGTTCCATAAATCACAGGGATCTTTCCAGGATTCACTTGGAAACAACTCCCTCAGTGGCAGAGGAGGGAGTTCAAATAGAAGATGCAGTCCTCAAGGCAGAGGAGGCATCAAGGTTTCCCAGATTCCTTTCCAGATAGACCATTTTCAGCACTCCTGAAGGGCTGTCCAACTGCTTGCCTTCGGAGGTAGTTGAAGGATGCTTGTCCTTGCACCCAGATGCCTGAGCTGTTGCAGCAAAAGATTCTTGGGTGCTTAAAATAATATCCAGAAGTTACTTTATACCATTTTTCCAGATGCCAACTTCCAAAAGAAGAAAGTTTCCCCGATGTCCCACCCAGTCAGAAAGAAGCTGCAACCTAAGTAATTCAGAAGCCACTGAACAAGAGAGTCATTTAGGAAGTCTAACCAGACTAGACAGGATTTGGAACTTACTCAAGGTTCTTTTAAGTGCAAGTATACTCAAGAGGATGTGAGACCGATTTTGGATCTAAGCAATCTGAACCAGGATGTGAGCAAATAAAAGTTCTGAATGGTCACAGTTCAGTCCATTCTGTCTGTTTTACAGGAGGATGATTGGATGTGCTGAATCAATCTTCAGGATGCATACTATCACATCAAAATAAACAGATGCTCCTGAACTTACTTTCACTTTTGGGTTTAGAGCTCTATCCTTCAGACTCGCCACAGCCCCCAGGATATATACCAAGTATTTGGCAGTGGTAGCAGTTCACCTGAGACTGCAAGGATTCAAAGTGTTTCCATATTTAGATGTCCTCACTGCCCAACCAGGCATCTCCTAGAAAAGTCCAGGCACTATTTGCACCAAATTTGCCAAACAGTAGCCATTACAGTCAACATTTCCAAATCCAAGCTGCTACCAGTGCAAAACGTAGAGTTAATTGGTGTTCATCTAAACACAATTAGTCAGATTGCTTCTTTTCCTCCTCATCACGTAGACACAATCAAGTCCGAGGTTCAACAAATTTTCTCATTCTGCTCCTCTTGCCAGCCTTGTCCTTCAGGCATTAGGGTCCATGGCAGTGTATATAGTATTTATCACATTAGCACATTACTGTATGCTTGTACTTCAGTGAACTCTAGCTGTTCAGTAATCTGTTCTTTGACGGCCCCTATCCTTCCCAATCAAACTTATTCCAGTATGCAAAAAACATATCTGCTGGTGGAGCCAGTTGGATGACATTTGCCTAGGTTGCCCCTTTGTTCTGTCTCCTCCAGTTGGCAACAGTGACCACGGATGCCTCCCAGCTGAGGTGGGGTGGCATTTTTTGGGAAGGATGGTCCCAGGTATGTGGTCCCCCCAAGAGACCAATTCACATATCAATATCCTAGAGATGAGAGCAGTCCTGCTAGCGTTGCAGGCATTTCAAGATATTCTCCCTCTGGGGACCATTGCGATTCAAACCAACAACATGGCTTTAGTCTGCTACATCATCAAGCAAGAGGGAACTTGATCTTACCCCCTCTGCCGTGAAGCTATTAGTGTGGCATTGGGCGATCTCCTCCAACCAATTTCTAGTGGCAGTGCACATGCCTGGGAAATCCAGTGTACTAGAGGTCTATTCTGATGCCTCACGAGTGAGTTCTCAGTCAATCAGCGGTGGAGAAAATTTTCCGTCATTGGGGCCAAACTTGCTGTGACCTTTTTGCTTCTCCCCACAACAAATACAGCGGGTACTTGGCCCTGATTACCCCTGAGAGGAAGTTACCAAGAAATGCTGTTGCCCCTCCAGTCTCCTTTTTGCCTATCCCCTTGTACCTCTGATTCCAAATTTCTTACAGAAAGCCAGTTGGTTGAAGAGCAAGGTTATCCTTACTGCTCCCTTTTGACCTCACCAGGTGTGGTTCCCCTTCCTTTGGTCTCATCTTCTTTATCCTCCTTGGATGATGGACCCAGTCCAGATCTTCTGTCACATCCCTCAGGGATAAAATATCCCAATATCCCAGCCCTCAAACCAACCATGTGGTTTCTCCAGTTGCATTAATAGCTAGTCAGCCCAGGCTTTCTTCTCTGGTTTATTATATACTTTTGTACTCACAGAAAGACTCCACTAAGAAGATTTACAAGAGTAAATGAAAAAGATTCTAAATTTGGGCCATGAAAAATTGCATTGATCCTTTCACTGCCCCTGCTTCTTTTGTGCTGGAGTTTTTAGCTTCTGCTTTTAAAGAAGGTGCTAGGTTTTCCACAATCAAAGTACAGTTGACAACAATATCACGTTTCCTCAGGAGACCGTGCTTCTTGTATGGCTGCTTCCAAGTAGTGAAAGGACTTCCTAAAGGGCACGTTCTTGCTCAAACTTCCAGTGAAAAATTTGTTACCGCCTTGGAATTTAACAGTACTACTTCAAGGCTTAACTCAACAAGCCTCTGAGCCTTCAGTGAAAACTGACTTAAAATTCATGTCTTGGAAAACAGCCGTTTTAGTTGCTAATACATCTGCAAAAAGGATTTCTGAACTGCAGGCTTTTTTCATCAAAAGCCATTTACATTGTTTGTCATAAAGATAGAGTTACCTTATGAACCAGTCCTTCTTTCTGATCAAAAGTGGCTTCTGAACCAAATGTAAATCAAACCATTCATTTGCCAGTCGTCTTTCCAAAAATTTCGAACAAGGGAGAATTCATGCTACATCTTTTAGATGTCCATAGACAACTACATTTCTGTTTACACAGAACAAAATATTTCAGAAAAACAGACCAGCTGTTTGTGTCAGTCTCTCAGCTAGCAGGCTGGGTTCTCCTGGTTAATTAATTACATTTCCTGAATATGTTCCCAGCACAGTCACTCCCTACCAAAATCACCTAAGGCTTATTCAACCACATGCATGGCCACCTCTTCTGCCATCTGGTCTAAAACTTCCATTGATGATATTTGTGCAGCAGCTGCCTTGTCTAATGCTTATACATTTATTACTTACTGCAAATTAAATATAATTTCCAGAAGCAGAGCTGCTTTTGGTTCAGAATATCCGTCCGTATGAGCCACCCAAGATGTCCTTCAAGGATGCATCTGCAGTCATAACATATGGGTTGTCCTGCCTCAGGCAGCCCTTCGGTCGGCCGGATTCCAAAGTCTGGGTCTGGCCTTGGCTGATGTCGCACCTTCCCAGACGTCAGAGCGTCTGGGGTATAAAAGCATCAGCCAACGCCATTTTCCTCAGTCTTTCTTGCCGCGCGGTGCCCGAAGCAGAAGCTGTTCGCAAGTGCCGGTCGGTCAGATCCAGTGATTTCAGCTACCGAAGACTTCGAAAAAGCTAAGTACCCCATTGGGGACTCTTTCTTGCCTCAGCCGATGTCAGATAAATAAATAATTGTTTAACTTGTGGGAAACAAATACCTCATAAGGATTTCCATTCCTACTGCCTTCCTTGCTTAGGCCCAGACCACGACGTATCGTCCTGTTCAGCCTGTGCTTCCTTCAACCGACGAACTCTTAGACGTCGGTCGGAGTTTGCAGAGGAATTTTTTTGGGGCTAGTTTTGCATATAAAATGCCATCGGAGACTCCGACATCACATTTGGTGAAAAAATGGAAGGACAAGGACCGACACTCGTGGCCCGCGGTTTCGGCTGAAACCACGGTTAGGCCTACCGCAAGTGTCTCGGTTTCGGCCGAAACAGAGTCCTCGGAGATTCCTTCATCCGAATCCACTCAACCGACCACCGCAGCCTGGGAGGCCCCGGCTGAGTCGGCTACCGAGCTACCTACCGAAACCAGTGTCCAGGATATGTCCGACACCATACCTTTGGACATATCTACTCCTGCACGTGGGGCAGCTAGGCCCCCTGCTTCCATGTCCATTAAGGCCTTTTCTTGGGCTAAAGCTGCTAAACTTTCTAAAGCTTTGCCTC
Organism: Protopterus annectens; assembly: GCF_019279795.1. Taxonomy (NCBI): domain Eukaryota; kingdom Metazoa; phylum Chordata; order Ceratodontiformes; family Protopteridae; genus Protopterus; species Protopterus annectens. The sequence continues at coordinate 1,718,983,848 of NC_056737.1, forward strand.
CCAAGACTACCTCCCAGAGGCCTTGCAGAGGACCTTATTTCTTTAATTAGAGGTTCACAACCTCATCCGGACAGGGCCTCTCACCCTCCACCAGACAAAAGGCCCCGGACTGAGCCTTCTGACCCACACTCTTCAGATGAGTCCACGGATGGTTCTGAGTTGTCAGACCACCAGGAGGAGGCTTATTCGCCCTATGAGGATTCTGATGCTGAAGAATCTATCCCTTCGGCCTCCCCTCCTGAAGAGTTTTCCTTTGGTGAGACTCTACACTCCATGAGAGAGCATTTTCAATGGCAAGGTCAGGAATTCTCTGATTCTAGAAAAAGATTAAGGACCTTTTTACATTTGCCCCAGCATAGGCCCTTAGCTATACCTCCTGTTTTGAATGTAATTGATGATGTGTACAATGATGTCAGTACAGCCCCTGATACTCTCCCCCCCGGCCCCTGCCAAACCTGATAGATACTACAGGGTCCCGGATTCTCATTTCCATCTGTATAAAGCCCATTCTGCAGACCCAGAAACTATTACTCTGGGCCCTAAAGGGGTTGCGGCTGCCACTGCCAAAAATCCTCTACCTTCTGAAAGAGAGTCTAGAGCTTTAGAGAGATGGGAAAAGAAGGTATATACTTCTGCAACTCTTTCCGTCAGGGCACTAAATTGTCAATTTTATATGATACAGTACCAAGAGTATTTGTTAGATGAACTGAACAAGAAGCTTTCTTCTCCTGAGCCCCTTGACCGTAAATCCCTTCAGGAATTGGTACACAACTCACAGCAGGTTAGTAATCATTTCTTAAAGTGTGGTTATGATGATTGGAGGCTTCATTTAGGTCAGCTATGACTGGGGCAGTTATTCGTAGGCATGTCTGGCTGAAGGAACAATCTTTGCCAGACCATGTTAAAGCTAAACTCCTGGATGCTCCAATGGAGAAACAAAATTTATTTGGCTCCTCTGCTCAGGAGGTCTTAAAAAAGTATGAAGAAAAGGCAAAATCTGTGCAAACAGTTAAGGATTTCCTACAAGTCCAACCACCGAGATTCAGCAGAAACTGGCCTACTAAGAATTGGTCCTTTCCAGACTCGGACAGAGCCCAGAGAGGCAGGAACAGACGCCCCAGAGGCAGAGGCCAATCTAGGGGCTCTTACAGAGGCCGTCAGTGGCAGCCTGCCAACCAGAGAGGTAGTGCAACAGCAGCAACAACAACTACTACACCAGGACAGGCTCAATGACTCTACTCTGATTCCGCCCACCAGGGCTCAACTGGAAGCACCCTTGGGCGGAAAGCTTGCTTTATTCTCAAAAAATTGGCATTATATTACAAGGGACACATGGACACTGCAAATAATAGACAAAGGATACAGGTTCCACTTCCACACTTTGCCAAAAAGAAACGGAATGCCAAACCTACTACCAAATCAGAGGGCAGAGGCTTTAAAGCAGATCAACAACTTTCTTCAAATGAAAGCTATAGAAAAGGTACCACTTTCAAAACAAGGCCATGGATTTTACTCCAGACTATTCCTTGTACCAAGAAAAGAAAATCAATGGAGGCCTATTCTCGACCTGTCCGCACTGAATACTTACCTCATTGTGCCAAAATTCAAGATGCTGACCCTACAGCAACTTCTTCCCATGTTGGGCAAGGAGTCTTGGCTGGTGACTCTAGATCTCAAGGAGGCATACCTGCACGTCTCTATTTGACCAAACTGCAGAAGACACCTCAAATTTCTTGCAGGATCAGAGCATTATCAATTCTCAGCATTGCCCTTTTGCTTATCTACTGCGCCCAGAGTATTCACGAAATGCCTGGCATCAGTAATTGCACACTGCAGACTTCAGGGGATTCAAATCTACCCTTATCTGGACGACTGCCTTATACAAGCGGACAACTAGGTAAATTTGATAAAAGACTTGGCCTATGCCATCCACCTACTACAGGCATTGGGATACACAGTCAACATCCAAAAATCAAGACTGGTTCCATCCCAAAGGATAACCTTTCTGGGTGCGGATCTAGACACAACCACCCAAATGGCCTTTCTCACAGAAGAAAAACAAAAACAACTTCCAGATTACTTCATGAATCTGACAAGACAAGCTCAGCTTACTGCAAGGAAAATCCTGCAGGCCCTGGGTTACATGGCATCCTGCATAATTCTGATACCACCGGCCAGGCTGCATATGAGAAAATTGCAATGGTATCTAAGGAGTGTATGGTCTCAACACAGTCACAGTTTGGAAACTTTGATACCAATCATTCCTTGCCTTCAAAAGGAATTCCTGTGGTGGGCTCAGGCCTGCCAGTCCAACAGAGGGTTGCCTTTCAACAAACCAAAAACAAAACAAACCATCACCACGGACGCTTCAGACTGAGGATGGGGAGCACACATGGAGGGCAAATGTATCCAAGGCCTATGGTCTCAAGGACAGCTACACATGCACATAAACCAAAAGGAAATGCTGGCAGTGATGCATGCAATCGAGGCTTTCAAACTCTTCCTCCATCAAGGCCACCTGGAGGGTGGACTCTCTCTCTTTCAGCTGGAAAGCTCTAAAAGTATATGCCTTCCCACCTCTCCCTTTAATGTACAAGGTTCTACTGAAGATCAGGGAGGAACAGCCAAGAGTGATTCTGATAAATCCAGACTGGCCGAGGCAACACTGTTATCCACTATTGAGAAGCATGTCACAGGCAAAACCATGGCCTCTCCCCCTATGGCCTCTTCTTCTGACGCAGAACAATTTCAAGATCATGCATTCCAACTTAAAAACATTGCAGCTAACTGCCTGGAAAATCCCTTAAATCCAAAACAAAATGTTTTATCACAGAGAGTGAAGGACATTATCATGGAAGCTCGCCGGCCTTCCACAAGGAAGACATACTCAGCTAAATGGAAAAGATTTTTCATTTGGAACACATCAAAAGGCTTAGATGTGACAGTGGCAAGCATGACACATATTCTGGAATACTTAGCAGAACTGTTCCACAATGGCCTTTTCTATTCTTCCATTAAGATTCATGCCTCAGCAATTTCAGCAGAATACAATGTGGACCCACCTATCTTCTCACACCCTCTCCTCAAGCAATTTCTGAGAGGGATCAAAATATCAAACCTCCAAGAAAACCCCTTTACCTGCTTGGGATCTCAACTTTGTCTTGGAGAAACTAACACTTCCTCCCTTTGAACCAGCAGCATCAGCGGATCTACAGTTTCTGTCTTGGAAAACTGCATTCCTTCTGGCAATAACTTCAGCAAGAAGAGTATCTGAGTTACAAGCATTAATGGCAGTACAGCCATTTCTTATCTTCCATCAGAACAGAGTTACACTAAGAACTAATCCTACTTTTATGCCAAAGGTGGTATCTAGGGTATCCTTGAACCAAGCTATTCACTTGCCTACGTTCTTCCCAACTCCACAGAATAGAGGGGAAAAACATCTGCACACCCTGGATATACACAGACAACTACGCTACTACTTGGACAGAACTAAAAGTAGCAGAAAAACTGACCAACTATTTGTAGCATATGCTGCTGGGGTGCAAGGAAAAGCAATTTCCAAACAGACAATTTCAAAATGGATAGGAAATTGCATTCGATTTTGTTACTCCTTTCATGGAAAGTCAGTTCCTGCAAACATCAGGCCTCATTCCACAAGGGCCACGGCCACCACTACAGCCTTCCTACGAGGGGTGGCTACCAAGGACATTTTAGAAGCTGCTACTTGGAGCTCCGTGCATACATTTACCAAACATTACAATCTACCTTTATACTCCATATCCAGAGCAGGCTTTGCTACTGCAGTCCTGCAGGGGATCTTAACTACACCATCTTTTTCTTAGTACCTCCTCCCCCAGATTGGCTATGGTATTCTACCCATATGTTATGACTGCAGATGCATCCTTGAAGGACATAGTACAGTTTTGTACCTACCATAAATGTAGATGTCCGATAGGTATGCATCTGCAGTCAGGTTTACCCTCCCTCCTACCCCTCTGTGGTATTCCTAGGGTGTTTACCCCTCTTTTAGCTAGCTGGGGGAATCTATTATGGTGTATTTGTTTGTATATACATGTATATATATATATAATTTTCCAAATGTTTGGAATTCTATTGCATTTATCCAAATTTAGCCTTCCTAGAGGGCACCTGGCATCTGGGGCAAGAAAAACTGAGGAAAATGACGTCGGCTGATGCTTTTATACCCCAGACGCTCTGACGTCGGGGAAGGTGTGACATCAGCCGAGGTCAGACCCAGACTTTGGAATCCGGCCGACCGAAGGGCTGCCTGAGGCAGGACAACCCATATGTTATGACTGCAGATGCATACTTATCGGACATCTACATTTATGGTAGGTACAAAACTGTACTTTTTATGTAGCTGGGGACTCTGTTCCATACGTTGTGGAAGAATGAAAAGGACAGCATTAGATATTAAAGTTATACACTCACCGTAGCTCTGCATCTGTGTTGTCCATTTTCATTTTTCAACTCCTCTTACTCCTTCCAGCTTACTGTCATCTTCTAGAGTGACCTGATGGACCTTTGGAACCTGTAGTTCCAGGTGTTTGAGCCATGTTTCTGTTTCTCTTCTACTATTGTACATCAAGACCTTTTAGTCAGTAAACTCGATCTATAGGTGTATGGGGTGGATTAGGGCATTATGGGTAGAGGGAGGAGCTGTAGAGTTGGATCCGAAGTCTGTGTAGTGCTGCCAAGTGAGAACCAAGACTCGTACATTGAGGAAGAATGAAAATGGGCAGCACAGGTGCATAATTATGATGAATACATAACTTTCATTTTGCAGTTTCCCACTGGTGGGAAGGTGGCATGCTCATGGGACAGCCCGTAAGAATTTTATGTGGACATAGTTTACGGGGTAGCATTTACAGTTCCTCACATACTTTTCAAAGCAAGAGGCAAAGTGTCTGGCCATTTAAGTCCTGTTTCGTTTCAAATTTTGTTGACTTTACTTTTAAGAGTTAGGTTAGACCTTTCAGCAAGACCAGATGACTGAAGATGGTGGGGGTAATGTAATGGCAAAGAAATTTTAAACACGGAACACAGTCTTTGAATAATTTCAGCAGTAAAATGAGTACCCTGTCTGAATTAATGCAGTGTGAAATTCCTATTCTAGGAGTAAATTCTTGTAGCAATTTCTTTAGTACCATCTCAGCATCACATTTAGCAGATGAGTAGGCTTCACCCATGCAGAAAAAAATAGACAATGACTAGAATATATGAAAACGTAGCTTTCTTCATGTGTTCATAGTCAATCTGAATATTATCAAAAGGCCCCCAAGGTGGAGACAGAGCTATATTATGTGACAAGCAGATTTCACAGTTATTTACATAGTGGCTAACTAGAGACTGAGAAAAAAGAGGCAAACCAATTATGCTGGATAAGATTAAGAAGTCCATGCTTACCAATGTGATTTGGTGAGTGATATGCCCATACCAACCAGGGAAGCACGGCCAAAGGTGCTACCAGCCTCCCATCAGGGTGTCTCGGCAATAAATCCACATACTTTTTGCAACTTGCACTGATCCACTTTCTCAGTCACTGGAGTTTCGTTCTGCAAAATTGTCAAATTATTAAAATTACAAGTATTAGTAGATGTTTCCTGTACATTCAGAGCAGAATTTGTAGAGACATCCAAGCCAGCAGTTTGTTTAGCTGCATGATCTGCCAGCCAGTTACTTCTCACAGTGACAGTGTCCTCCTTCGTATAAGCTTGCAGTTTAATTACAGCTAAACTTTTTGATAACAAAGCATCCAAAAATTCTTTCACAAACTTACCATTTTTTTATTTTAGTTCCTGCTGATGTTAAAAATCCCTTCTGTATCCACAATTCCCCATAGTAATGCAGTATAAATGTTCACAACCTTATTTTTAGCTATCTCACATACTTTTATTAATGCAATAAGTTCAACTACTTGTGCAGATGTAACCCCTTTCAGTCTTTCTTGCAATACTGTATTTTCAGTGCATAAGGCAATGTCTGCAGTGAGGTTTTCAATGTTGTCTCTTCTACATGATCCAGCAACAGATAGTTCCATTTCTGCATTGTCCAGTAGGGTATCCTTTAAGTCAGGTGTAGGATAAAGTACATGGTTAGTCACAGTTATACAGTCTTGCAGTATGCCATCTCCTGCCTTAGGCAGAAAAGATACAGGGTTCAGTACCTGTCACCATTCAGTACTGATTTAAGAGTTTGAAATAAGTAACAGCATACTTAGTCAACCTGACAGCCAAAAAATGCTGCATCTTAGATCTTTGTAACGGTGCAGATACTGCATGGGGAACTGCAGATGTTCTTCGTGTTTCACTGTTGCAGTCATCACACTTGGGTTATCTGCCTGCAGGTAGCCCTCAGTCAGCCGGAATACCAGAGTCTTAGTATTTCTGCATTGGATGCTGTCGCTTCTTCCATGATGTCAGGTTCGTCAGGGGTATAAAACAGGCAGCCAATGCCATTACATCAGTGTTTCTTGCCGAGGAGGAGCCCGAAGCAGAAGCAGTTTGCAAGTGCTGGTCGGCCGCTACCTGAAATGTTCGTTTTAGAGTTTATAATCCTGAAGTCTTCAAAAGCTAAGTACCCCATTGGGGATCCTTTTTTCTTGTTTTATCCGATGTCAGAAAAAGTTAACAATTGTCTTGCCTGTGGAAAGCAAATACCTCACAGAGATTTTCATTCTTACTGCGTCACCTGTTTAGGCCTAGACCATGACGTCCCTCATTGTCTATTTTGTGCCTTAACGCCTGAACCATTCGTCATTGGCCTATCTTTGTCACTAAATTCTTTCACTGTCATTCTCCGTATTCCAAAATGGCTTCGATAAGCCATCTGACTACCGATCTTACGAAAAAAAAGTAAAGATAAAGACAAAGACAGACCGCATAGGTCCAAAACTGCCGACGTCGCTTCCGTTAGGCTAGTCGCCAGTCCGCCCTTACTCAGTGAGGTGCCTTTGCCACCCCTGATGCCCACTTCTATGGATTCACAGGCCTCTGCTGAGACCCATTCGGAGTCCGGTATGCCACTTGATGCTTCTTCGACTATGGAACCTGCGGATGTCTCTACCTTGGATGGGTCCGGAGCCACTGTGCAGGCACTGGCTTCTGAGGGTGTATTCTGTCCTACCAATATTCGAATCAAACCGACTTCTTTTTTAGCCAAAACTACCAAGTTTCTTAGGCCTAGAGTATGCACCACACCTAGAAAACTGATGACCAAAGTGCATGCTCAAGCTCCCATGCCACAAAAACAAATGCTTAAAATGGCTGAAGACCTTATTACCCTAATTAGCGGAAGCCAGCCTTCCCCTGCTAAGAGACAAAGAATTGAGTTTCCTTCTGACTCTACAGACCAGGAGTCCGATTACTCTGACCCTTTTGATTATCAGGACATTCCCTTATCAGCATATGAGTATTCAGATGCAGAGGAATCCATTCCCTCTGCCTCCCCTCCAGAGGATTTTTCTTTTGGTGAAACCTTGCATACCTTGAGAGCATTTCCACTGGGAATGCCAAGACTACCCTCACTCCAAAAAGAGACTCGGAGAATTTTTAGAGTTGCCTCAGCACAAGCCTCTAGCTATATCCCCTGTCCTGGATGTTGTAGATGATGTTTTTATGGAATCAAGTCTTACCCCAGATACATTACCCCCAGCCCCTAGGAAACCTGACAGGTACTACAAAGTACCTGATTCCCACAAGTTTCTTTTCAAGAATCCTACTGCTGATCCAGAGACCATTTCCCAGGGACCAAAAAGGTATTAAGGCTACTACAGCCCAAAATCCTACCCCTTCTGAGCTTTAGACAGATGGGGTAAGACAGTATATACGTCTGCAACTCTTGCTATCAGCGCATTGAATTGCCAGTTTCACATGTTGAAGTACCAGCAACATATTATGGAACTAATTGAACAAAAAATTGTATTATTACCAGACTGTGCAGAAAATAGACTTACAAGAGCTGATGCATTCTGCAAACCAAGTTAGTAAGCATACTTTGCAGTGTGTTTTTGATGCCCTAGAAGCATCTTGCAAGGCTGTAGTCACTGGTTCTGTACTGAAAAGGCATGCTTGGCTGAAGGAGCAAACCTTGCCAGATCATGTCAAATCCAATTTACTAGACGTTCCTTTAAATAAGGACTGTTTGGCACCAAAGCAGAAGTTCTTAAAAAGATGGAAGAAAAAGATAAATCTATGCAAACTGTTAAAGAATTCTTACAACTGCAACCACCTAGACTTAGTAGGTATTGGCCTTCTAAAAACTGGTCCTTTCCAGCCCCTTCCAGGCCTTCCCAGACAAGACCCAGGGGAAACAAGCCACCCAGACTACAGTCTCAGGTATGCAGAGTTCTAAACAATGTAGTGCCCCCACCCCAAAAACAGGGAGTGGTAAGCCGTTCTCCTATGGAAAAAGTTTACAATGACTTCTCAATTCTCCTTCCCAGCCCTGCCCAACTGCCTGTGCCCCTAGGAGGAAAACTTGCCCTTAATGCAAAAAAGTGGATGCCCATTACTCAGGACCGATGGGTCCTCAACATTGTATCCCAGGGGTACACATTCTACTTCCGTTCACTGCCAACCCCAAGCAGGTTTCCAGACCTTCCTCCAAACCAATGGGCAGCAGCTCAAAAGCAAGTACTTTCCCTGCTCAATATCGGAGCTATTCAGCCTGTGCCAGTAGAATAAAGGGGTCAGGGTTTCTACTCCAGACTTTTCCTGGTGCCCAGAAAAGAGGGCTCTTGCCACCCAATCCTGGATCTTTCAATTCTCAACACCTTTCTGGTGGTCCCAAAATTTAAGATGCTTACCCTGCAGCATCTTTTCCCTATGCTAGCCAAGGATGCCTGGTTAGTCACTCTAGTCTAGACTTAAAAGAAGCTTATCTGCACATCCCCATAAGTGAGTCATGCAGGAAATATCTACGTTTCAGGGCAGGCTCTATGCACTATCCGTTCTCTGCACTTCCCTTTGGCTTATCTACTGCGCCCAGGGTATTCACAAAGTGCCTGGCTCCAGCCATTGCATACTGCAGGCAGAGAAATATCCAAATTTTCCCATACTTGGACAACTGCCTGATTCAGGCGGACAGTCAGAAATTGCTCCTTCAGCACCTGGCATTTGTAAAAAGCCTTCTCACTTCATTGGGGTACACCATCAATGAAAATAAATCACAACTGGTGCCCAGTCAAAAGATTGTATTCCTGGGAGCAAGCTTGGACACAACTTCCCAGATGGCATTTCTCACTTCAGAAAAACAGATCTGTCTGACAAACTACTCCAAACAAATGGCCACCAGAACCCAGCTATCTGCAAGGGAAATACTGCAAGCCCTAGGGTTCATGGCCTCCTGTATTCTGCTAATTCCATATGCAAGATTGCATATGAGGAAACTTCAGTGATACTTAAAAAGTCGTTGGTGAAACATTCTCAGGACCTGGAAACAGTCATTCCTTTCATACCTTGTGTAAGGGCAGAGTTCTTTTGGAGGGCAGAAGCATGCAACCACAAGGGACTGCATTTCACTCTACCCATCGCCGTCCAAACCTTGACAACAGACACATCAGACTATGCATGGGGGGCTCACTTGGCAGGCAAATGCATTCAGGGCCACTGGAGCCCAAGGCAGATTCTCCTGCACACCAATCAAAAAGAGATGCTAGCTGTACAGAATGCTCTGACAGCTTTCAGATACCTAATCCTTCCAGGACAACTGCTGATAAAAACAGGCAACACCACAGTTATGTGGTACATAAATAAACAAGGGGGAGCACTTTCTTACCCACTCTGCTGGTTAGCCATGGCCCTGTGGAACACAGCCTTGAGCAACCAAATGCATCTACAAACTCAATTCCTGCCAGGCAAACAAAATTCACTGGCAGATGACTTAAACAGAAATCTCCCAGACCCACACAAGTGGAAATTGGAGCCCAGCACCTTCCACCTTCTGATCCAGAGGTGGGAGACACCAGAGGTGGATCTCTTTGCCTCCCCTGAGAACCACTAGTTAAGCAGATACTCCACCAGGAACCCTCACAGCCGAGCCTGGAAGGTGGATGCCCTATCCTTTCAATGGGAAAACCTCTCAATCTATGCCTTTCCACCCCTGCCCCTTCTCTCGAGTACTACTCAAGATAAAACAGGACAGGCCAAGGGCAATTCTTACTGCCCCAGACTGGCCACACCAGCACTGGTACCCACTCCTGCGCAGCCTGACAACGGTGCCACTCTGGCACCTACACCAGACTACTACCCTGCTGTCTCAGCAGGACGGACAGATTTTGCATCCACAATTTCAAACCCTAAACCTTGCAGCCTAGCTTATCCCTTGAATACCCCACCAGCAATCCTCAGTAAACAGGTGCTGGGTGTCATTCTGGAAGTCAGAAGGCCTAGTACTAGGAAATCCTATGCTGAAAAGTGGAAGATATATTGTTCTTGGAATCAGTCTAAAGGAAAGGACACAGCAGTGCCCTCCTTACCTCTAATCCTGGATTACCTAGCAGAGCTACTCCACAGTGGCCTATCCTTCTCCTCCATTGAGATTCATGCCTCTGCCATCTCAGCTCATTATAATACTGAGTCACCTTTATTTTCTCACCCTCTCATCAAACAGTTCCTGAGAGGGGCTAACAACTTAAGGCCCCCTAGGAGAGCACCCACCCCTGCCTGGGACCTTAACTTTGTAGTGGAAAAGCTCACGCTTCCCCCTTTTGAAGCTCACGCTTCCTCTCTTGGAAAACAGCCTTGCTTTTAGCCTTAACTTCAGCTAGAAGAGTGTCTGAGTTACAGGTACTCATGGCTGTGGAACCCTTCATTATTTTCCATGCTGACAGGGTTTCCCTCAGGACTAACCCGTCCTTTATTCCTAAGGTGGTGTCAAGTGTGGCTCTAAACCAATTCATCCATTTACCAACCTTCTTCCCTAACCCTCAGAATAAAGGGAAAAGGATCCTGCACTCCTTGGACATGCACAGACAGCTCAGGTTCTACCTTGATAGGACTAAGCCTTTCAGAAAATCTGACCAACTGCTAGTCAGCTTTGCTACAGGCGCAGAGGGTAAGGCCATTTCAAAACAAACTATTTCCAAATGGATCGCACACTGCATCCATTTCTGCTACAAGCACCGTGGAAAACCTACCCCATGGGGGTCAAAACACATTCCACTAGGGCTATTTCTACCTCTACAGCATTTCTCGGGGGAGTACCTACCAGGGACATTCTGGAAGCTGCAACCTGGAGTTCTGTGCACACCTTCACCAAGCATTACCACTTGCATATGGCTGGATTTGCTACAGCAGTCTTGCAAGGCCTACTAGCTCTTGACTGCCTCCACCCAACCTCCGCTTTGGGAATCAACCCAAGTATGATGATTGCAACAGTGAAACACAAAGAACATAGTGCAGTTGTGTACACTTATGAATGTAGATGTTCGAGTGTATTCACTGTTGCAGTCCTGGTTTCCCTCCCTCCAGACCCCTGGCTTTCTTTATCTTTCTACCTCTCCTCTCTATGGCCATTCCTAATGGCATTTGGTATTTACTATTTACTGGTGGTGTTCCCCACCATATACTAGATCCCTGTTTGGGGGCTCCTGACATTTGGGGTAAGAAAAACTGATGTAATGGCGTCGGCTGCCTGTTTTATACCCCTAACGACCTGACGTAATGGAAGAAGTGACAGCATCCGACGCAGAAATACTGAGACACTGGTGTTCGGGCCAACTGAGGGCTACCTGCAGGCAGATAACCCAAGTGTGATGACTGTAACAGTGAATACACTCTAACATCTACATTTATGGTTAGTGTACACAACTGTACTCTGTAAGTTTGTCGTAAGACTAATGCAGGAGATTGTTCTACCATCAGGCAGCCCAGTAATCCTCTAACCACCAGGTCTAAGAATGAACTGTAATAAGCAATAGGTCTAAATGCATCACAGTGTGTTGTGTTTGAACTAGAATCCTAACCTCCACAGATACCTTTGAGTCTTCGGTTCCATCGGTTCCAAGCTTCCTGGAACTGACCATGTCAGTTTCGAATGTTTCTTTCTATTTGGAACAGATTTTTGCCCTGAGCACTTCAGCTGTATCAGAACCAGAGTCCTGTTGAGACCGCAGCCTGGATGCCATGGTGGTAGCGGCGGCCACTATGAAGGAACTAGCAGAAGAAAGTTCCTCTATCCACCCCCCAACAAGGAGTCAGTGGTGATGGATAGATTCGGGAAGCGAGTTTATGCTTCATCGACCTTTGCCTTATGGTCTTTGAACTTCCTGGCACATTTTACAAGACTGCATGGAGATCTGATCAAGGAGCTCTCAGATAGTCTTGCAGGAGCTGTTTCTGAAGAGATATGGGATTCAGTCACCTCCCAGTTAGCCACCCTGAGATTCATTTCCAGTTTGTCCATGAGGATCATTACTCATGTTGCCGAAGGAGGGAAGATGAACAGTGGGTTCAAGCATTTCCAAAAGGAGGCTTGCCTGGATGCGCTTGTGTGATTTTGTGGAGCCCTTCAAGTCTTCATTTGTCAATGCACCCTTTGACGGCTCTTCCTTTTTTGACCCAACTGTTGTAGAGACACTTTAACCAGGTGTGAGAAGGATGAGAAAACCCTTTCTGCCAGAGAAGTACGTTTTTCCACTCTTCAAATGCCCTTTTCTAGGAACCAAAAAGGAACGGGTAAAACATGGTTCAGGAAATCTCAAAGGTCTTCCCAGACTATACCTGGTGAAAGTTTCCCCAGAGGCAGAGGGGGAGGACAACAATGGAAGACACCGCCCTCGCTGCAGAAGTGCTCAGCAACATCAAGGTTCCTGAGATTCCTTCTTCGGAGACCCTTTCAGCCCTCCTGAATGGAAGCCTGATTGTCCACCTCTGGAGGCATTTGGGGATGTTTATCCCTGCACCTAAAAGCCTGGCAAGAAATCACCTTTGATACTTGAGTACAGAGAAGCATATCCAGAGGCTATACAATTCCCCTTTTTTTCCCTCCCTGTTCAAAAAGATCCCAATGTTCCACCCAGTCCAAGAGAACAGGCAGCCATTCAAATTTGAAAGCTACTAGAAATAAGTCATCAAAGAAGTCCCATTAGACCAAATAGGATCTGGATTTTACTCAAGATTATTTTTAGTTCCAAAAAAGACAGGGGGAGACCAATTCTGGATCTCAGCATACTGAATAAATCTCTTAAAAAAACAAATTCTGGATGGTCACTGTTCACTCTATTCTTCTGTTTTCAGGAAAGGATGACTGGATGTGCTGTATAGATCTTCAGGATGTGTACTACCATGAAAAGGTGGGCAGACGTTCCAGAAGACTCCTTTGCTTCTGGTTGGTTGCCAGTCATTACCAATTCAGAGTTCTGCCCTTTGGTCTTGCCAGATCCCACAGGCTGTTCACCAAATGTATGGCAGTAGTAGGAGCTTACTTAAGACTGCAAGGATTCCAAGCATTTCCATACTTAGACGACTGGCTCATTTCTGCTACTACCAGGCAACTTCTGTTAACAGCAAAATAAAAGGTTCTACAGTTGTGCAACCATCTAGGCATCACAATCAACTTCTGCAAATCCTCAATGGAACCCACACAAAATCTAACCTTTATAGGAGCATCGTTAGACACAAGAACCTCTATTGCCCCACTCCCTCCATCTCAGTTGTAAACTAACCAGACCCAAGTCTACACTCTATTACAAAGAAACAGAGTTCCAGCACAACTAGATGTTCTTCGTGTTTCACTGTTGCAGTCATTACATTTGGGTTATCTGCTGGCAGGTTGCCCTCAGTCGGCCTGATTAACAAAGTCTTGGGTCCTGCGTCGGATGCTGTCCCTTCTTCCATGACGTCAGGTCATCAGGGGTATAAAACATGCAGCCAACGCCATTACATCAGTCTTTCTTGCCGTGCGGTGCCCGAAGCAGAAGCAGTTTGCAAGTGCTGGTCGGCCGACTCCAGAAATTTTCGTTTTCGAGTTTCAGAACCAAAGTCTTCAACTAAAAAGCTAAGTACCCCGTTGGGGAACCTTTTTCTTGCTCCTTACTGATGTCAGTAAAAGTTAATAATTGTATTAGTTGTGGGAAGCAAATACCTCATAAGGATTTTCATTTGTACTGTATTCCTTGCTTGGGCCCTTACAACAACGTACCTTGCTGTCGATTTTGTGCTTTATTTAATCAGCGCACTTTCCGTCGCCAGTACATTTTTGCTTCTAAATATTTTGGATGTTCTTCGTGTTTCACTGTTGCAGTCATTACATTTGGGTAATCTGCTGGCAGGTTGCCTTCAGTCGGCCTGAATTCCAAAGTCTTGGGTCCCGCGTCAGTTGCTGTCTCCTCTTCCATGACGTCAGGTCGTCAGGGGTATAAAACATGCAGCCAACGCCATTTTCTTTAATCTTTCTTGCTGCACGGTGCCCGAAGCAGAAGCATTTCGCAAGTGCCGGTCGGCCGACTACTGAAATATTTGAGTTTGAGTTTCAGAACCGAAGTCTTCACTAAAGCTAAGTAGCCCATTGGGGAAACTTTTTTCTTGCTCCATACCAATGTCAGAATAAGTTAATTTACTTGTGGGAAGCAAATACCTCATAAGGATTTCCATTTATACTGTATTCCTTGCCTAGGCCCTGATCACAGCGTGCCTGGCTGTCGGTTTTGTGCTAGATTTAACCAACGCACTATTAAGCATCAATATATTTTTGCCTCAAAGTATTTTGGAAACAGATTTAACTACCCAGAAATGTCATCTGATAGCAATCCGACTACCAGAGTACATAAAAAATGCAAGGAAAAGGAAAGAGAAAGGCAGTCGAGATCCAAAACCGACGACAAAGCTTCTCCTAAGCCAGTCGCCGGTTCGCCGGTACTCAGTGTGGCACTTTCGCAGCCCCTGATACCCGCTACCTTCGAGTCGCAGGCCTCTACCGACACCCATGTGGAGTCCGGCATGCCGCAAGATACTCAAGGTATTGGACCGATGGATGTATCTCCCTCGGATGGGTCTGGAGCCGCTGAGCAGGCACTGGCTTCTGAGGGTGTATTCAGACCTCAACATTCGTAAATCAAATGGATGACAGCTGCAAAACCAAAAACAAAAGCAACTTCCAAATCTAAAATGAGCCACGTGCACAGGCCTCTATGCCTAAAAAAACAGATGATCAAAATGGCTGAAGACCTTATTACCTTGATCAGGGGTACCCATCCCCCACCAGATAACAGGCCTAGGTAAGACGCTGATTATGAATCTTCAGATCCCAGATCAAGTTTGTTTTTCTTCTGATTCCTCTTCTGATCAGGAATTATCTATACCTCCCTATGAGGATTCTGATGCAGAGGACTCTATACCATCTGCTTCTCCTTCTGAGGATTATTCATTTGGGGAAACCTTCCATACTTTGAGGGAACATTTTCACTGGGAGAGTCAAGACTTCTCAGAATCAAAAAAGAGGCTCAGGGATTTCCTTCTTCTCCCTCAGCACAGGCCTTTAGCCATTCCCCTGTTTTAGACATTGTGGATGATGTGTTTTCGGAGTCGAGCTTGACCCCTGACTCCTTACCTCCATCTCCTAGTAAACCTGACAGATATTACAGGGTCCCTGACTCACATCAATTTTTATTTAGAATCCCTGCTGCTGATCCTGAAACTATTTCACAGGGTCCAAAGGGAGTTAAGGCCTCAACAGAAAAAATCCTACCCCCTCTGACAGAGATTCAAGGGCACTGGACAGATGGGGGGGGTTTATACATCTGCAACCTTGGCAATCAGAGCCTTAAACTGTCAATTTCATATGCTTTAAGTATCAACAGTACGTTATGGGACTGCTGAAACAGAAAATGATGTTGATTTCTGGATGTGGAGAAAATAAAGAATTACAGGAATTATTGCATGCAGCTGAACAGGTTGGAAAGCATACTTTGCAATGTGGTTTTGACTCCTTAGAGGCCTCCTGCAGGGCCGCAGTTACTGGATCTGTGATTAGGAGTCATGCCTGGCTAAAGGAACAAAATTTGCCTGTTCATGTTAAAGCTAAATTGCTTGATGCACCTTTACAGCATGATACTATGTTTGGTATTAAGGCAGAAGAGGTTTTAAAGAAAATGGAAGACAAAGCTAAGTCTATGCAAACTATAAAAGACTTCTTACAAGTGCAGCCACCAAGATTCAGTAGACACTGGCCAAAAATAATTGGTCCTTTCCTGTGTCAGACAGAGCTCAAAGGGGCAAATCCAGATGCCCTAATGGTTCCAGATACCAGGAGCGAGATTCATACAGGTCAGAGCAATGGGGCGCTTCTACCTCCAAATCTGGTGGAGATAAAGCGCAAATCTACAGAAAACAGTCCCAATGACTTCCCTCTGCCTACACCAAACACTTATCTTTTGACAGCACCCTTAGGGGGAAAATTAACACTTTTTGCTCAAAATTGGCAGTTAATAACCCAGCTCAAGTGGGTACTAAACATAGTATCCTAGGGATACAGATTCCATTTCCACATTCTGCCAATGTCAAACGGTTGGCCAGATCTGCCAAAAAATCAATGGGCAGAGGCACAGAAACAGGTTACATCCCTCATGGATATGGGGGCCATTCAACCAGTACCAGAACAGGAAAAAGGACAAGGTTTTTACTCGACTGTTCTTGGTACCCAGAAAGGACAAGGCATGGCGAACAATACTGGATTTATCAATTTTGAACACATACCTGGACATTCCAAAATTCAAAATGCTGACTTTGCAGCATCTTCTGCCCATGCTGGGCAAGAATGCTTGGCTGGTGACATTAGACCTAAAAGAGGCATACCTGCATGTCCCAATAAGACAGTTGTGCAGAAGATTCTTCAGATTCAAGGCTGGCTTAATGCATTACCAATTCTCTGCACTGCCCTTTGGCTTATCTACTGCACCCTAGGTCTTCACAAAGTGCCTGGCACCAGTAATTGCATTTTGCAGACAAAAAAGTATACAGATATACCCTTACTTGGATGACTGTCTCATTCAAGCAGAGAGCAAGGACATTCTTCTTCAACACCTGGCGTTTGTGAAAAGGCTTCTAACATGCCTAGGGTACACAATAAACGAAAAGAAATCACAACTGGTACCCTCTCAAAAGATAACATTCCTGGGTGCAAGCTTGAATACAACTGCCCAGAATGGCTTACCTCGCACCAGACAAGCAAAGGCAACTGACTACTTACTTCAAACTGATGGCAACAAAAACCCAGTTACCTGCAAAACAAATTCTGCAGGCTTTGGGCTTCATGGCATCCTGCATCCTACTGATTACATATGCAAGACTGCATATGAGGAAACGTCAATGGTACCTAAAAAGTTTATGGAGTCAGCATTGTCACAGTCTGGAAACAATGATTCCTCTCATACCCTGCCTACAACAGGAGTTTCTATGGTGGACAAAGGCATGTCACCAAAACATGGGATGGGCCTTCACTCTACCCCCTGCCAGCCAAACCTTAACAACAGATGCATCAGATTATGCATGGGGGGGCCCACATGACAGGAAGATGCATTCAGGGCATATGGACCCCAAAACAAATGCATCTACATGTCAACCAGAAAGAGGTGCTAGCTGTTCAAAATGCCCCAACAGCCTTCAAGGACTTACTTCATCCAAGACAACTACTGATAAAGACTGACAACACCACGGCCATGTGGTATATAAACAAGCAAGGGGGCACACACTCATGCCCCCTTTGCAGATTAGCCATGGCACTGTGGGACACAGCTTTGACCTACCAAATACATCTTCAAGCTCAATTCCTGCCAGGAAAGCAAAATACTCTTGCGAATGATTTAAGCAGAAACTTTATGGACCCTCACGAGTGGAAACTAAATCCACAAGTCTTCAGCATGATAACAGAGAAATGGGGGAGCCCAGACATAGATCTATTTGCCTCTCCTCAAAATTATCAATTGAAAAGATTCTGCACAAGGACTTATCACAGACAAGCATGGAAAGTGGATGCCTTATCCTTCAGTTGGAAGTTTACGCCTTTCTTCCTTTGCCTCTTCTTCCCAAGGTTGTCCTAAAAGTCAGACAAGATAAACCAAAGATGATACTAATTGCCGCTGACTGGCCCCGCCAATACTGGTACCCAGTCCTAAGAAACTTGTCTCAATACCCAGCTTAGACCTTACCTCAATGACCTCAACTACTGTCCCAGAAAAACAATCAGATCCTGCACAATCAGCTCCAGACACAGAACCTGGCGGCATGGCTGATCATGTAGTTATACAAACGACTCCTCTCAGTAAAGCTGTGATGGATGTTATTTTGGAAGCCAGAAGGCCTAGTACTAGAAAATCTTATGCTGATAAATGGAAGAGATTCTGTGCTTGGAATCAAGCACAAGGAACTGATACAGCAGAACCAAATATTCCTCAGATATTACAATACTTAACTGAGATGCTTGACAAAGGCCTATTTTTCTCATCAATTAAAATTCATGCCTGTGCCATTTCCGTTCATTACAATACAGAGCCACCAATCTTTTCTCATCCTTTACTAAAGCAGTATCTTAGAGGAGCCAAAAATTTAAGGCTTTCTAGAAGATCACCATTACCTGCATGGGACCTCAGTTATGTATTGGAAAAGCTCACCCTGCCTCCATCTGAACCAGCTGCTACTGCTGATATAAAGTTCTTATCATGGAAAACAGCTCTGCTACCAGCAATTACTTCAGCAAGAAGAGTTGCAGAGCTACAGGCCCTCATGGCTGTGTAGAGCCTTTTATCATATTTTACCCAGACAGGGTGTCTCTTGAGGACGAATCCTACATTTATGCCTAAGGTGATTTCCACTGTGGCTCTTAACCAAACAATTCATCTGCCAACCTTTTATCCAAATCTGCAGAACAAGGGGGAGAGAATTCTGCATTCCTTGGACATACACAGACAGCTAAGATTCTACTTGAGCAGGACTAAAGCTCTAAGAAAAACTGAGCAATTACTAGTGACATATGCTGCAGGATCAGAAGGAAAGGCTATTTCAAAGCAGACAGTTTCAAAGTGGATAAGCCACTGCATCCATTTCTGCTACTTACACCATGGTAAACCTGTGTCTAAGGACATTAGGTCTCATTCCACCAGAGCTGCAGCTACTTCAGCAGCCTTTCTCAGAGGAGTGCCAACCAAAGACATTCTAGAGGCTGCTACTTGGAGTTCTGTTCACACCTTTACTAAGCATTATCACTTGCCTCTCTACTCTGAGTCCAGGGCAGGCTTTGCCACTGCAGTTCTGCAGGGCCTTATAGCTGCACTTAAATGCTGTTTAGCTCCAGCCTCCCAACCATAGCTTTGGGATTCTACTCAAATGTAATGACTACAACAGTGAAACACGAAGAACATAGTACAGTTGTGTACACTTACCATAAATGTAGATGTTCGAGTGTATTCACTGTTGCAGTCCAGGTGAACCGCAAGCCATCCCCCATCATTCTGGAGTTTATCTTTCCTTCTCTATCTTCTACAACCTATGTGGTATATTTGCTTGTAGATGAAGGTAAAGTTTATATTGATGCATGTATGTATATATATATATATATATATATATATATATATATATATATATATATATATATATATATATATATATATATATATATTTTTTTTTTTTTTTTTTTGCTACCTTTTTGGGGACACCTGACATCTGGGGCAAGAAAAACTAAAGAAAATGGCGTTGGCTGCATGTTTTATACCCCTGACGTCTTGAAAGAGGAGACAGCAACCGACGCAGGACACAAGACTTTGGAATTCAGGCCGACTGAGGGCAACCTGCCAGCAGATTACCCAAATGTAATGACTGCAACAGTGAATACACTCGAACATCTACATTTATGGTAAGTTTACACAACTGTACTTTCTCTGTTTAATTATCCAGAAATGACATTGGTTAGCCATCCAACTACAGAAATACAGAAAAAATGCAAAGAAAAAGACAGAGACAGGCCGTTGAGGTCCAAAACAGCCGACGACGCTTCTCCTAAGCCAGTTGCCAGTTCGCCAGTACTCGGTGAGGCGCTTTTGCAGCCCCTGGTACCTGCTACTTCTGATTCGCAGGCCTCTACTGAGACCCATTCGGAGTCCAGTATGCCGTGAGATGCTTCACCTATGGAACCCGTGGATTTCTCTACCTTGGATGGGTCTGGAGCCGCTGTGCAGGCAACTGCTTCTGAGGGTGTATTCAGGCCTACCGATTTGTATATTAAACCGACACCACCTTCAATATTAAGGTCAAAATCTTGATCTATGTCTAAAAAACCGATGCCCAGGCCTCATGTTCAGACCCCTATGTCTAAAAAACAAATGATCAAAATGGCTGAAGATTTAATTACTCAAATCGGGGGTAGTCAACCCCCACTTCTAAGAAGCCTGGGGCTAAACTTTACTATGAATCTTCTGAACAGGACTCTGTTTCTTCTGACTCTTCTAATGAACAGGATTTGTCCATACCTACTTATGAGGACTCTGATGCAGAGGATTTCATTCCTTCTGCTTCTCCCCCTGAAGATTTTTTTTAGGGAGCTTTACATACCTTAAGGGAGCATTTCCACTGGGAAAGTCAGGATTTTTCTGAGTCCAAAAAAAGGCTTAGGGATTTCCATCTTCTTCCTCATCATAGGCCTTTGGCTATATCTCCTGTACTAGACATTGTTGCTGATGTGTTTTCAGAATCCAGTATGGCCCCTGATTCCCTGCCTCCAGGCCCCTTGTAAGCTAGACAGATACTACAGGGTTTCTGACTCCCACAAATTCTTTTTCAAAAATCCTGTTGCGGACCCCGAAACAATTTCTCAGGTGCCCAAGGGCATTAAGGCTTCTACTGCTAAAAATCCTACCCCTTCTGATAGAGACTCCAGGGCGCTGGATAGATGGGGTAAAATGTTTTATACTTCTGCAACCTTGGCAATCAGGGCTTTAAACTGTCGATTCCATATGCTAAAATATCAACAGTATGTCATGGGATTGCTTAAACAGAAAATTATGTTGATTTCTGACTGTGTGGAAAATAAGGATTTACAGGATTTATTGCATTCAGCTGAACAAGTTGGAAAACATATTTTGCAATGTGGTTTTGATTCTTTGGAGGCCTCTTGCAGGGTTGCTGTTACTGGGTCTGTGCTTAGAAGGCATGCTTGGCTTAAGGAGCAATCTCTGCCTGATCATGTTAAAGCAAAATTGGTGGATGTTCCTTTGCTGCAGGACCGTCTGTTTGGCAATAAGGCTGAAGAAGTTCTAAAAAAGATGGAAGGTAAAGCTAAATCTATGCAAACTGTGAAAGATTTCTTACAAGTACAACCTCCAAAATTTACCCTGCTGCAGTCATCACACTTGGGTTATCCTGCTGTCAGGCGGTCCCGCAGTCAGCCCGAATTTCAAAGTCTTGGTCCGGCGTCGGTTGTTGTCGCTTCTTCCCTGACGTCGGTGTGCCAAGGGTATATAAGAGGCATCCAATGCCATTTTCTTCAGTCTTTCTTGCCGCGTGGTGCCCGAAGCAGAAGCAGTTCGCAAGTGCCGTTCAGCCGACACCTGAGATTTTCAAATCGAATTTCAGTCCGAAGTCTTCAAAGCTAAGTACCCCGTTGGGGGACCTTTTCTTGCCTCAGTCCGATGTCAGAAAAAGTTAACAATTGTATTTCTTGTGGGAAGCAAATACCTCATAAGGACTTTCATTCTTATTGTTTACCTTGCCTAGGCCCAGACCACGACGTCACTGGCTGTCGCTTTTGTGCTAAGTTCATTAAGCGAACTATAAAGTGACGCTTTGATTTCGCATGACACTACTTCGGTAGGAAATTTAATTATACTATGCCGTCGGAGCAACCGACTACCGGCGTGCATAAAAAACGCAAAGATAAAGACAGGCAGCCTAGATCCAAGCCAGACTCCGAGGCCTCGGCTGGGCCGGTCGCCGGTTCTCCAGTTTTCAGTGAGGCGCCCATGCAGCCCCTGGCGACTGCAGAATTGGAACCCTAGACCGCTTCGGATCCTCAAGCAGAGAGTACTAGGCCAACGCAGCCATTTTCTTTAGGCCCTACCGACAACATTGCAGAAGGAGAAGCCGGTGCTGTGGAAGCACCTTCGGTTACAGAAGGTGTCTTCAGACCGACTACTCTCACCATTAAGTCTTATGCTAAGCTTAAGACTCCTCTAAAACCAAAAAAGACCACACTTCAGTCTCCAGTTCAAGGCCCCATGCCCTAGAAACAGATGCTTAAAATGGCTGAAGATTTGATTTCTTTGATCAGGGGTACTCAACCCCCACACAGACAAAAGGCCTAGACCAGAGGAGGATTATGCCTCCTCTGAACAAGTGTCTATTTCCTCAGACTCCTCTGGGGAACAGGATTACTCCTTTCCCCCTTATGAAGATTCTGTTGCTGAAGATTCCATTCCCTCAGCTTCTCCCCCTGAAGACTATTCCTTTGGGGAAACCTTACATACCATGAGGGAACATTTCCACTGGGAAGGTCAGGACTACTCTGACTCAAAGAAAAGGCTCAGAGAGTTTCTTTTACTCCCCAGCACAGACCCCTTGCTATCCCTCCAGTTTTGGACATTGTGGATGATGTTTACTTAGAATCTAGTCTAAATCCAGATTCTCTGCCTCCTGCTCCAGCCAAACCAGACAGATATTACAGAGTGCCTGACTCACACAAATTCCTTTACAAAAGCCCTGTTGCTGACCTAGAGACAATCTCCCAGGGTCCCAAAGGGGCTAAGGCTTCTATGGCTAAAAATCCTGTACCCTCTGAAAGGGACTCCAGAGCACTAGATAAGTGGGGAAGAAGGTTTACACCTCAGCTACTCTAGCTATGATAGCACTAAATTGTCAATTTCACATGCTAAAATATCAGCAATTCCTAATGTCTCAATTAAAACAGGTAGGATAACCCAAGTGTGATGACTGCAGCAGGGTGAACACTCGAACATCTACATTTATGGTAGGTACAAAACTGTACTTTAATGCTATGGTGGTGGCATCAGCTACAAAGAAAGAGCTCGCACAATAGAGCTCAACTGTCCACCCACCAATCAGGGAGTCCAGAGCGCTGGACAGGTTTGGGAAGTGCACTTTCACCTTGGCGACTTTTTCGCTTAAAGCTCTTAATTACTTGGCACATTTTGTTTGTCTACAGAGAGAGACCTGGTAAAGGAACTCTCTGAGTCCTTGGAAGAGTGCTTACCTAAGGAGGAACTGGATAAGGTTTCTCTGAAGCTGACCACTGTTACTTCCCTGACAAACTCTTCCACAAGGCTTGTTTCCCATTCAGGGGAAGAATCCTCAAGGACAGCTTGCACCAGCATTTTGATACACTGACATACATGGATGAGACTTTGTGATTTCATGGAGCCCTTTAAGGTGTCTTTTGTCAACACCCCTTTTGATGGTTTTTCCTTGTTTGGACCATCAGTTAAGTACACCCTGACTTGAAGCGAACAAGAAGGCAAGACCTTGTCTGCGTTGGGGTTCAAGTTTTCCACCCATCAGTGAACCTATTCAAGGAATCAAAGAGGGGCTAAGAAAACTTGGTTCCGAAAATCACAAGGTTCCTTTCCTGATCAAAGTGGAGAGCACTCCTCAAGAGGCAGAAGAGGAGGCTTTTAATGGGAGACGCTGCCCTAGAGACAGAGAGGGCTTGCAAAACCAGGGTTTTAGGGAAACCTTTCTGACAAGCCCTTCCAGCAGTCCTAAAAGTGCTGTCTGACTCTGGAGGCAGTCAGGGGCCATTTTTCCTTGCACCCAGGTGCCTGGGCCCAAATAATGACAAGTGCTTGGGTGCAAAGCAATAATATCCAGAGGCTGTTATGTTCCCTTTTCTCTTTCCCTCCAAAAATTCAAAATAAGCTCCCCGATATTCCCCCCACCAGAGGGAGTTGGCAGTTATAGAGATCAAAAGATTACTGTCGCAGCTGAACAGAGGTGATTTGGAACTTACTCCCTTTTCTTTTTGGTGCCAAAGAAAACAGGGGACCTGAGGCCTATCCTAGACCTAAGCAAGCTCAGTTTATATGTAAAGAAAGAGAAGTTCCAGATGATGATGTTCAGTCTATCCTTCCATTACTAAGGAAAGATGATTGGATGTGCTTTGTGAATTTGAAGGATGCGTACTGTCACATAAAAATAGACAGATGCTCCAGAAGTCACCTGCCCTTCCACATGGGAGCCAGTTGCTTCCAATTCAGAGCCCTGCCCTTTGGTCTCACCACAGCCCCTGAGTGTTTACCAAATGCATGGCAGTGGTTGCAGCTCATCTCTGACTGCAAGGGTTTCGGTATTCCCATATCTAGATGATTGGATCCTTACTGCCCCCACCCAGCGTCAACTGTCTCAGGTCAGGGACTATCTATACCCAGACATCCCACGTCCTAGGCATCATCATAAATCCAGAAGTTACAACCACTGCCAGTACAAACTTTGGAATTCATCAGGGCTAAGCTGAACACCATTATGCAGGTAGCTTCCTTGCCCCAACATTGCACTTAGTCTATATTATCTCACCCCTCTGCTCCTGCCAGATTGATTTTATGAGCTCTGGGGTCTATGGCCACTGCTATAATCTTGGTACCTCTAGCCAGAAGGTTCCTATTACATTGTCAAACTTCCAGAAGGTCGAACACCAGATGTTCGAACTTGGAAGATCAAAATGTGATAACATCAAAACATCAGAACAGCAAATTTTTTCCCAGGGAAAAAATTTGCTGTTCTGAAAAACACACACACAACACAAGCACACCAAAAAACCTTATAAACATACAATAAACCTTACATACACAACTATCTATGCACTAACCTTAACCCAAACCCTAACCCTAAGGTCCGTCACTATCGCACACTTACCTTACCCACACCCTAGACCTAAAGTCCGTCACTATCACACACTTACCCACCCCCTAACCCTAAAGTCAGTCACTATCGCACATTTACCTTACTTGCACCCTAATCCTAAAGTCTGTCACTTACCCCCACCCTAACCCCAACGTCCGTCACAATCACACACTTATCTTAAACCGTTCCATAACTTTCGCACCACAGTGGAGAAAATGTCGAAGCCGCAAAAACGTCCAACCAAATTCTTTCCCTGGGAAAGAATTCGGACTTCCGCGGCTTCGACATTTTCAACTTTCGAACTTCCAAGTTCGAACTTCTGGTGTTTGACCTTCTGGAAGTTCAATTAGGTAAAAGGAACCCTAGCCAGATACTATATGCGCATTCTACAATGGACACTGGCTGTTCAGTGGTCAGTTCTGCATCAGTTCTTATTTCTTCCTATCAAGTTGACCAATATTTACATAAGTTGTTTAGAATGATGGATTTGCTCTGATTTGTCGATTGGCAAACATTTCACCCCCCACCCCACCCCAATAGCCACACTGACCACAGACACTTCCCACCTAGGGTGGGAGGGCATTTCGAGGGGATGATGGTCCAAGGCACATGGACTCCCCTTGAGACCAGATTGCATATAAATGTCCTGGAGATGAGAGCTGTCCTGCTATTACTGTAAGCTTTTCAGGGCATTCTCCCTCTGGGGACCATTGCGATTCACACAGACAGCGTGTCAGTCGTCTGGTATATCAACAAACAAGGAGGAACTCACTCATACCCACTGTGCAGAGAGACCATGAGGGTTTGGGAATAGGTGTTCTCTTCACATTGCTTTCTACTTGGAACACATGTACTGGGGAAATGCAGAGTATTGGCAGGCAGGCACAGCAGGTCTATTCTGATGCCTCATGAGTGGTCCCTCAATCAATCAGTAACGATCAAGATATTCGACTGTTTGAGTGACCCCCTGCTGCAATCTTTTTGCACCCCCTCACAACAAGTGTAGCAGTTATTTCACTCTGATCCCTTCTTCAGAGAGTTCTCCAAGGGATGCTCTAGTTCACTGTTGGCCCCCTGGACTTATTTATGCTCACCTGAGATATCCTCTGTGGATACTGGAACCCAGACCGGACCTCCTCTATCACCCCACACTAGGACTCCACCCAGATCTCCCCTCACTCTAGTTAACCACTTGGTTTCTCCATTTACCTTGATTGCTAGGGGGTTGAGGTTTCATTGCCGGTCAAAACTTTCATTCTAGCTTCCCAGAAAGCCTGCACCAAGAAAGTATATAAAAGCAAGTGGAAAAGATTTTCTATTTGGGCTGATAAAAATCACATTGATGCCTTTTTTGTGCCTGTTTCTTCAATACTTTCATTTCTTGAATCTTTATTCAAAGAAGGTTCTAGCTTTGCGACTATTAAGCTCCAGTTACTGACCATTTCCAATTTTCATTAGCGATTACCTTCAGGATCTATCGCTTCAACCACATTATGTAAAGCTTTTATAAAAGGTGTTTTTCTCCTCGGACTTCCAATCAAGGACCCCTCTCCTCCATGGGATCTGACTGTCATTCTGCAAGGGTGACCCAAAAACCATTTGAACCAGCTAATGATTTTGACTTGTAATTTTTGTCTTGGAAGTATGCTGTTCTCGTGGCCATTACCTCAGCAAAAAGAGTTTCTGAATTGCAGGCATTTTTGTCCTGGAAGTATGCTGTTCTCGTGGCCATTACCTCAGCAAAAAGAGTTTCTGAATTGCAGGCACTTTCGTTTAAACCTCCTTATATTATTTTCACAAGGATAGAGTTTCCCTACATGCTAACCATCCTTCACGCCAAATGTGGCCACAGATTCTAACATAAATCAGTGCATTCACTTACCAGTGCTCCTTCCTAACTATTCTAACAAAGGAGAATATATGTTACATTCCTTGGACATTCACAGACTGTTACGTTTATACCTGCATAGAACAAAACAATTCAGAAAATCTGAGCAGTTATTTGTCTCTTTCTTGTCTAACCGTAAGGGTCGAACAGTTTAAGTGACAATAACAAAATGGATAACCAGTTGCATATCATTTATTTATGAGAAAAATAGTTTAAAATTGCCTAGTCTTCCAAAAGCCCATTCAGCAGGATTCATAGCTGCATCAGCGGCTTTTTCATCTAGAGTTCCAATTAATGATATTTGTGCTGCAGCTACCTAGTCTAAGTCTCATACCTTTGTGACCCATTATACATTGGACATGGTCTCTAGGAGCAGGACATCTTTTGGCTCGCTGGTGCTCCGGCATATCCTTCCTTGAGGCCACCCAAGTAGTCATGTAGCTGGGGACTCTGACCCATCAATGAAGCAGAATGAGAAGGACAACACCAGATTTATTAGTTATGTGATTACCATAACTTGGTATCTGTGTTGTCCTTCTCTCATTCTGCTTCAACTCCCCACCTAGTCATCTCCCTCCAAAAAGTGTGGTTTTAGAGGCTCTGAAGAGCCCTTTGTTGAAACCTACATTCCAGGTTGAGACCTTGCTTCCTTTCTTCTTCTGTCTGCCTTCTGTTAGGGCCAGTAAACTCGATCTGAGAAGGTAAATCTAAGGGCAGAGGAATGTGGGAAAGGGAGGAGCTGGAGCCTGGAAGCTAAATCTGTGGAAGGCTGCTGAGTTGGATCAGAGGATCGGACCTGTAACGCATCAGTGAAGCAGAATGAGAGAGGGACAGCTCAGATACCAAGTTATGGTAAGTACATAAGTAGTTATTATGTACTTTTGACTGATGTCCTATCTACTAGCCTTTGAATGTAAAACCTGGCTGTGTATGAAATGGGGCACTAGAAGTCATTGCACTATACCAGTAAACAACCAAAAAATAAATGGAGTGTTTTTTCTTTTATTTGAGTATTACTTCTTTCTATTCTGCTGCATTCCAAATTTATGATGATCTTTGTATCGTTCACTTTTGCAATTGTGCTAATACTTGGGGCTTCTGCCACTGGAGGCCCAACAGCTCTTACAACTTCCAGAGCTTTTCACCCCTCACCCTCTTAGCCTAGCAGTTTACATTCCACCTGGACATCAGGAGGGGTCTGTGTTATGAGATGCTCACCCAGGGTCCCTTTTTAGTTTTTTTTTTGCCACAGTTCAGGAAAGGAAAATCCTTAGTTGATGCAAGTATTAGGTGTCATTACCCTGTTGGTTTGGCCCACTTCCAGACTAAATTGCCCACTGGAGAGCTATCTGTTGTTGCTTTACCTGTTTGCTATGTTTCAGCTTTAGAATGCCATTTATTATATATTATATATTCCAAAGACATGCATCTGGACCATTTCTCCCCGGGCCTCCGCTGAAAACAGGCTCTGTGGAACCTAGTCGGACATTCCCGGTCAACAAATGTTAAATAAATAAATAAATAAAAATTTATTGCTACAGTTGTTATAACAAACTGTACCTACAGTTTGCTAGTTACATGAGTTCATACTAATGTCAGTTTATAAAATGACCGTGTGTATTTCTTTTAGCAAGCAAATCCCTCACTAAGCCCTTCGTAATCCATGTTCATTTTATCTGTGCAAAAAGCCTAAAGTCTCTTTTTGTCCCCTTTATGTGAAATCACTCGGATGACCATCAAGAAAAGAGCAAAAAGCAAGACTACTTTAATCTGAAAAGACTGAGCACCTTGTCTAGCACTGCCATGGAGTTAGCCAGACCTGTCCGTGGATTTCCCACCTGAAAACACAAAGAGAGGCATACATACCAACAAGATCTCAAAGGCTCTTCCTCAAGGTTTGTGGGCATTGGGTCCAGTGAGGTGCTTTCACAGTCTCCATCACAGATGTCTTATTGGACTAAGACCTCATGTAATGCCCCTCAGAAGGGCCATATGGTATCAGAAGAAAGCATGTCTTCCCAAGTTGAAGCCCTTAAACTGTTGATCAGTTTAGAGACTTCTCTGCAGCTGTGTGGTTCTGACATCCGTGTGCATATAACCAAGCCCAGGGAAATTATGCAAGCATATCAGTGCCTCCCATAATTATGTCTTTGGTGCCTGTCTACGAGCAAAGACTTCATTGGTAGTCACCACCCCTAGGAGTGGGGATAAGATGCCCAAACCTCACACATCTGCCATCTTGGCTAATTGTGTGGCCCTTTCCCTCAAACCCAGGCCCCCTCTTAGGACCCAGTGACACTGGTGCATGACTTTATTTTTTGATTCAAGAACCTACAACTTCTCACACATCAGCCATCCATGCCAGGGATCCCCAGCCAAAAAATAAACATAGAACCCCCCAACCTTTGAGGAATCTGATTCTTGAGATTTTGAAGTGGACAAACTGACATATGCAGATCAGATGCCTCTACCCCTCTTCTTGTATGTTAGACAGTGAGGACAGCTTATCCTGTGCCTCCTCAATTGAGGATTTTTCATTTGGAGATGACCTCAGTAGAATAAAAGACTTCCAGATAGGAAGCTAAAAATTATTTTGAATGCCCAGAAAAGAGACAGAAAACTTTTGTGACCACCAGAGACAAAACCCTTAAGTATTCCTTATTGAAGCCTTGGAGGATACATTCACCGGTGCATCTTAAGGGCTGGATTATTTGTATAAGAACCTAACTACTTATCAAGTATGTGGTGTCCATGTACAGTAAGGGATCCTTTGCAACTACATCGAAAAAATCCCATTCCCAGTGATAAGCAAAGTAGCATACTGGACCAACTG